>NC_091827.1:73269470-73416970 GCF_038994185.2 Dermacentor albipictus
AGTTTTCAAAAAAGCTAAATAAATAAGTTAAATAAACTGTAAGCAATATAAAGCCTATGAATTACCTATCGATCATGTATTGGACATCAACTGGCTGCGTTTTCCTTGCTTCATCCAGAAAGATGAAATAATTGCTGAGATATTGCATTATAGTGGAGCCCCTATGGAAGAAGAAGAAGAGGTTGCGCACGGTTGCAACGCACATGGGTTCCGCCTTTACATCGCTAAACCCTGGATAATTGACGTCAGCGCCGCCACAACCAGCCTTAATCGACTCCTTACGTCGAGCGGAACACGTGGACACCCAAGGCTATACTGTGAGTCGCTTGCTCCACGAATTACCGGACTCTGAACATTGCAAGAGGCGCCCGCCCAGCTAAGCCTAACGACGGGTACGGTCTAGCCGAAGACCTTGACCCAGTTCGGTGCACCAATGGCCACCAGTGATTGCACCGAGATGCATCTCGAGCACGCGCAAATCCCACTTCCTGATGAACCTGCCGGCGGAGACTGGCTCACTGTTAAATACGGTCGGAAGAAAGCATCGACTCCCACCAATCCACCCCTCCAACCCCGACACCCATCGTTTCACCGACAACCCCGACTCCCACCGCTGCCTCGAAACGACCTCAAGGTAATCATCCGTCCCCGTGAGGGACTCAACCTTGCCACCTGGACCACGCCACAGGTCGCTGAAGGCATCAAGCTGGCATGTCAGCACCCCACTACTGAGCACGTACGGACCCTTACTGTAAGAACTGACCCAGTACAAAACATCGCTATTGCTAGCACACCAAACGAAGAGCTAGCTATGAGCATTCGTCACATCACTACAATTCACCTGGGCGGTCGAGAATTTGCAGTCACGGCATACGTGGCGGCACCCGACAGCTCCGTCAAAGGGGTCATTCACGGCATTCCCCCAGGAACTCCCACAGAAGTCCTACTTAACGGGCTCTATGCACCTGGCCGAGAAATCTTACATGCCCGCATGCTCGGACAAACCGCTGTGGCAGTGATCACATTCACTGGCAAGGCTGTACCCTTCTACGTGCGATACTACAGCGGTGAAGTACGATGCAAACCATACCGAACAACCACGCATTTCTGCCGCATCTGCCACCAAGTCGGCCACCGGACCGATGTATGCCCAACTCCAGAAGCAAACCTATGCCCCCAGTGTGGTACACGGAACCCCACTCAGGACCACCCCTGTCACCCCCGGTGCGCCTTATGCCAGGGGCCTCATCCTACGGCTTCCAAGGAGTGCCCTGATCGACTGAAGAAGGCATCTTCGGCATCCCAAAGGACCAGCCGCCGGGACTACTCACGGTCGAAGTCTCGGTCACGCACAGACCAGCAACGGAAGCGTTCCCGCTCCAGGTCTCGCTCCTGCTCGCGGAACCAACAAGGAGCGACCCGGAACCTCAGCGGACCTGCTGTATCGGGATCACAAGCGGTGAGCTGGTCAGCACGGCTTTTCCCCTCTCACACAGTCCACCAAGACAACACCCTCTCATCACGTCTACACACAGCACCCACCCCACATAATTCTTCATCCATACACAATACTGATGTTCAACTGCAAATTCTAGCTGAACTAAAGGCAATCAGAGAAGAAAACAAACGCCTTCATGAAGAAAACAACAAACTTCGCACGCAGATTGTAGAACTATACGCGACTCGTACTGACACTCAGCATTCCACACCAATAACCGCACCCTCAATGCCATCATCTTCGGAGCATTCTGAACCCATGATTCTCGCGGAATCAGCAAAACCGACAGAAATCGCACAAGTCCAGGAGAAAGTTGATGTACTGCAACGGCAGCTTCTAGCAATGCAACAAAGCATCCAGCAACTGGCAAGTGTTATTGAAGAAACGCGGCTCGCAAAAGATCAGCGACGCAAGAAAGTCAGAACACTAGTACAACAGGAAGCAGAGCAGGGACACCCTGCCGATCCACCCGTCAGCCAGGACGAATAGCAAAACCAACCACAGGAACGAAAATCCACTCATAATCTGGCAATGCAATTGCCGCAGCTACAAACGCAAGCAAGGATCACTGAGACAGTACATAAGTAACTCCAAAACGACACCAAGCGTAATCGCACTACAGGAAACAGGCACACACCCAACTCAAGCTGGCTACAACACACATACCACCACGCCTGAAAGCCGCGTGGCCACACTTACAGCTAAAACGCTCACAACCACACAACACACAATAGACGGCAGTGACGTCGACCATAACCTAATTGAGATCCTGCCGCTCCAACGAGGCCGAAAGAGCCTTTTCATACTGAATATATACAGCCCACCCAAGCAGAAGCAGGCCAAGTTCGACTACTTGATCACTAAAGCGATTGGCTTAGCCAAAAATAATAGTCTGCTGATTGTAGGCGACTTCAACGCTGCCACCAGGCATGGGGCTACACGACAGCCACATCAAAAGGCACTGCACTCCAGTGCACGATACAGCAGCACCGTCTCACCATCCTCACAGACCCCGCATACCTCACACGTCTAGGAAACAGCGTCTCCCGAGATACATGCCCTGACCTCACCCTCACTAAAGGGATACAGCAAGCAGCCTGGCACAACACGGAGGAAACTCTGGGCAGTGACCACTGCATACTTGCCACCACATTGAACGTTACGCATGCACGCCACCCGATAAAAAAGACAACACTCACAGATTGGACAGCTTTTCGCAAAGAGCGAGCGGATGACTCCTCAACGGGTATTACGGATCTCGAGCAGTGGGTACGAGAGCTCCATCAAGACGTAGCCAGACATTCAAAACAGATCACACTCACCACAGACATACCGGCCGTAGACCCACACCTTCTTCACCTCTGGGAAGCACGTCGAGGCCTTGTTAGGAGATGGAAGCGCCAAAAACATATACGTAAATTGAAACTACGTATAGCGAAACTCACGGCAACCGCGGAATTTTATGCTGGGGAGCTCACCCGTCACAACTGGCGACAACTATGCAACAAGTTGCAGGGTAATCTTAGCACGGCCAAGACATGGTCGCTGCTACGCCATCTTCTTGACCCCACACAAAGCAAGGCGATTAGCCAGCAAACAATCCAACGTGTCCTCCACAACCATCCGGGTTCCGATGACGAAATCCTGGAGGAGTTGCGGGCGCGGTACATAGGCGATTTCGAACCCGCACAAGGACTACCTCCAAGCTACAGCGGGAGCGACAATTACGACCTCGACAAGCCGATCACTATCACTGAGGTGCAACAAGCACTCCATGCACTCACACGAAACACCACCCCAGGCAAGGATAAAATAAATAACAAGCTCCTGCGCAATCTGGATGATGGTACCATTCAATCTCTTACTGACCTCTTTAATCATCACTGGGAAGCGGGTACACTACCAGCAGACTGGAAGCACGCGGACATCATACTCATTCCGAAGCCAGGCAAACTCTCCAGCTTAGAAAATATGAGACCAATTTCACTGACTTCATGCCTAGGCAAGCTTCTGGAACATGTCATTCTCAATCGGCTTCAACCTTACCTAGAATCCAGCGACCTCTTTCCCGAAACAATGTTCGGATTCCGGCCCCACCTTTCTACCCACGACATACTTCTTCAGCTGAAGGAACAAGTCCTTGAACACGTCTCACCGCACAACACCGGGGTGATTTTAGCACTCGATCTCAAAGGCGCTTTTGACAATGTGGCTCACCATACCATCCTTACAAACCTAAGCCTCACGAACTGTGGTCGTAATACTTACAATTATATACGCGCCTTTCTAAGCAACCGCACGGCCACAATAGGCATTGGCTCACTCAGAACCCCGACGTTACCTACCCGCAACACAGAAACCCCACAAGGTGCTGTTCTATCACCCACCCTTTTCAATATTGCTATGATGAAATTACCTGACAAACTCAACGCAATACCAGGAATCAGGCATGCAATATACGCCGATGACATCACTATCTGGACCACCGCTGGTTCCGAAGGAGAGAAACAAGACGCCCTTCAACAAGCGACCGACGTCGTCCAGCAATATGCAAAATCAAGTGGTCTCCGGTGCTCCTCCGAGAAGTCAGAACTATTAGTCGTTCGACAGAAATCCCGAAGAAACCTCAATGAACTACCAAACATCACACTCATCCTCGACGACAAAGAAATACCCACAGTAAACCGCGTGCGTATTCTCGGACTCCACATACAACAGGACGGCGGAGGCGCATACACCATCCAACGTCTCAAGCAGACCACCTTCCTGATCATGCGAATGGTCAGCCGTATCACCATCAAACAATACGGACTGAAAGAAGACGACATAATACAGCTCGTCCAGGCCCTGATAATCAGCCGCATAGCCTACGCTGCCCCGTACTTGCCCCTCACTCCCAAGGAGATAGATCAATTAGACGTACTTCTTCGGAAAGCCTACAAGCAAGCGCTCGGCCTACTCCCGGGAACAGCGACACTCAAGCTTGAAGCCCTAGGAGTGCATAATACTATAAGAGAAATTATAGACGCCCACGTCACAAGCCAACGAGAACGACTAGCCCTCACACCAACAGGAAGAACAGTCCTAGCGCGCCTAGGCTACCCCACACACAGCAAAGGCCACGAACAAGCAATCCATCTGGCCCCCAACTTGCGAGAGCACATCAAGGTAGCCCCTATCCCCAGAAGCATGCACCCGGAACATCATGCCGATCGTCGTCAAGCTCGCGCAAAAGTTCTACAGACAAGATATGGCAGTCTCCCCACCACACTATACACCGATGCCGCGCAGTACCCCCAAAAAGCAGCCATGACGGCCAGCGTTGTCGACTATAACCTACAAGAGGTGGTCTCGATGACTGTCCGCACTGCCAGCGCCCTCGTAGCGGAGGAGACAGCCATCGCCTTGGCCATCACCTCTAGTCTGACCAACGAGTACATCACAATTATTACAGACTCCCAGGCAGCTTGCCGTAGCTACGCGAGAGGTCGAATATCTTCAATCGCCCACCGACTCCTCAAACAGGCCTCCTCATTCCCGGACGTTGAAATAGTGTGGACTCCAGGACACGAGTCCCTCCGTGGAAATCAGCGTGCGCACGCTGTAGCCCGAGCTCATGCCACCCGGGCGCCACAAGAGAGGGATACGGACGCATCCATGGAGCCCGTACCTTTACAATACAACGCCATACTACAACACCACAGATTGAACAGACGACAATACCCACCTCCACACAAGACCCTCTCACGTGAAGACGCCGTAACATGGAGACAATTACAAACCAATACATACCCACATTTAAGCAGACTACACGCAATCCACCCTACACTATATTCATACAAATGTCCTTTTTGTAATGATTACGCCTCCCTTTATCATAAGACATGGGCGTGCCCCAACGTGAAGGCGGCCCCGCAAATACCCAACCCCACACCCGAGCAGTGGGAGGCCGTGCTGACTAGTTCGGACCCTCGTAACCAGCAGCAACTGGTGCGGCGGGCCCGGGAGACAGCAAGAGCCGCAGGAGCCCTGGACTAAGGGCGCCTCCCGCACAAGCAGAAAGACACCTGCTTGTCCTTTCTTTTATTTTTTTAAATAAATGTTTCTCCTCCTCCTCCTCCTCCCCTATGGATCCGCTGCTACAGATTACGTTGTTACTCTGCTGCGTGTGCAGCGCAGGTCAGCGACCTCTTAAAGGCACATTTTTAAAATTTTAAATGCTCACATTCGTGTCAGCAGGTATTAGTCTGACATTGCATATCGCTTTGGTGGTTACCAAGCAAAACAACGTAGTCCCCCAAAAACCAAGTTGGCTCCATTGTTGCACCCGCCTTTTTGTGTGTGAGATTAAACCCGGTATTGTGTGCTTCTTGCACCTTTTAGCATGCGCTCTGCTATAATTGCCAGCATAGAGACACCGTCATGCTTGATGCGGGCCACGCATGCGCACTAACCTGGTGACAGTGGTACCACTTACACCACAATTTCACCATCAATACCCGTGTTTGCCTCCAGGCTGCTTTGACCTTTATATATTAATATTGCCTTGAAAGACTAGATAACCCAAAATAATTGTTTCTCAGTTGAAAGCTCCCCAATTTACCAGAGGTTCACTTAGAAACGAGAATACAGGCGCTTGTGTGATATCATATACTCCTATGAAAGCGGTATGTAGGTAATGTCAACTATGTTACTTTTCTTTTGCTTTTTTTATGAAACACACTTTATCGTACACTTTGTTCAGAAATAAAATATTTGATATTTTATCCGATGGCAAATCAGCGGCGATATAAGGTAATATTTTTCCAATCTGTTTTATTCTTATCTATTGACGTAAGGTTTATGTAACTGTGTGTGCAAGCATCGGGTGGGGGCCTGCAGCGTTGTGTGAATGGCTCAATGAAATGCCCTCCTAATTGTAGGTAGCGAGTTTTATTTACTTTCAAAACGAATAAAATTGTCTACGTTGAGCACTGTTCCTTATCTCATGGCTGACCAGACGTGAGGAGCAACGTCAAGGGCAGAGGGTTTAGATTACGCCGAGCCAGTGGACTGAAAGTAGCTAACCACATGATAAATGGCGTGCCGGCGTCTAAGATTGCTCCGCATCCACTTATTTTAATTGCGGTGGCTTGTCCAAAACAGCGGTGGCCTGCAACGGAAGGCTAAGTGACACTGAAGTGGATCCTCAGCACATGAGAGTTGAACGAGTGATGCTGTGTAAGTGCCGAAATGACCTGATAACGATATACTGCTATGCAAAAAGTTAATTATGCGCGAATAAACATCCGCTCTCTGGCAGGTGCGAATGGCCTGTGCCTGAGCGATCGGCTGCCTGATATCGTATATTCCATTCGGAACGGGGCAATCTCCGGCAGTTGAGAAAAATATTCACTCTTGCTGGGCATATAATTGCATCTTTCACGCGTACACGTCACTTTGACATGGTGAAGTTTCGTGGTTTTGTGATTTCGCGTTACACACAGGCGAAGTGGGCGCTACCCGAGAACGTTCGACCAATAGCGGAGGGCTGATAACGAAAACGCTCCGACTCGGAAATGTGTATTTTCCTTTGATGCGGCCTACAGTGTGGACACGTCATGTCAGATCGGCAGCTATCATGTGGTTCGTGAAGCCTTGTGACAGACAGGGCGGTGGAGTTGGCCCGAACATTTTTCAACAATTGTGGAGGCCTGATCGCTGAATTGGAATGGAAAAATTTGTAACAGCTTTAGATTATAGAGACGCAGTTCTGTGGAGTCCCGCCAAGTAGAGGACGTATCCTGAAAGCGTAGAATTTTGGGTGATGATCTTTTTTTTGTTGTTTTTTGTCACATGCTTCGTCGGGTTGGATGGCCGCTGGTGGTTTAATTTCACATATGCGCGTTCTATTCGAATGCGAACTATAACTTTTCAAAACGAAATAGTTTATTTTTACATTAATTACGAGTAACACTGCGCAACGTTTACATACCGCAAAATTTGCTACAATAAATCAATGCAAATTTGCCTTTATGAGCCACGCCATTCAACCGAAATCTGGCCAAGCCTTTAAACGCCCCCTCTATCCTAGAATGAACCTTGCGAACTCTCCATATATCCGACGCGCATTCTTCTATGCAGCACCTGCACCACTGACGTCAGTAGCGTGGCAGGGCTGCATACCTGGCTATTGTTATATTGACGATTTATTCTGGCGCCAGCCTCTGGCTACATGTTCACGTGGCCACATTGTCGAATGATTGTGACAGGGCTACAGCAAAGTATTTCTTCATGAATGCTTTCGGGTTCGAATTTGATACCGACCACGTCGTCATGCGCTGCGGCCACTTGAATTTCAAATGCACACGCTGCCACGTGAAGTTAACACATTATTGATGCGGAATCATGATATGCCCCTTTTATGTGAAAATCCGTCGTAGTGGCAAGCGTGACTGAATGATGCTATGAAGAATGGCCGACGTTGAAAACCGTAAAAGCGCTAGAAGAAATGCTCCTATTCACGTCGGGTTTCTCAGGGAGGTTCCGAGAAGTAGCTCCGAAATCAAATAGACCTTTTCATTCACTGCGCCATTTCATGCTAGGCGTCTTAGCATGCTCTTCTTCGACAGCAATGTTTTGTACACTCGTGTAACCTTGGTGACACCGTCTCCTTCATAGTACGTTTGTGCAGATCTCGTAATGGCGTCTGGCGAGCGGTGAGTTAAAAGTTTGGATGGAAATGTGGTAAAGTGAACAGACGCACCCATATACTCTACTGAGTAGGCTTTGCAACGAAACGACAACAGCGTTCCCGATTTCACTACGGCAATGAGCGTTGCGCTCAACAAAGTGGCATGTTTCGTAGACTAATGGTAATCTTGAATATATGATTTTTTTCATCTTTAGTGAGTGTTTTTGTAGAAGGGCGAACCAAGTGTTTCATTTTGTAATGTCTGCACGAATGAATGTTCAGATTACATTGGATTCTACCTAGAGCTAAGCGAAAAGTTGGTATGCTTAATCATCAATTTTATATGTCTTTTCTCTTGGAATTTTACTGCCAACCAGCAAACTCTCCATATATCCGACGCGCATTCTTCTAAGTAGCACCTGCCCCACTGACGCCAGTAGCGTGGTAGGGCTGCGTACCTGGCTATTGTTATAGTGACGATTTATTGTGGACGTCAACCTCTGGCTGCATGTTCACGTGACCACATTCTCGAAGGATTGTGACAGGGCTACAGCAAAGTATTTCTTCATGAATGCTTTCGGGTTCGCATTTGATACCGACCACGTCGTCGTGCACTGCCGCCACTTGAATGTCAAATGCACACGCTGCCACGTGAAGTTCACACATTATTGATGCGGAATCATGATATGCCCCTTTGATGTGAAAATCCGTCGTAGTGAGAAGCTTGACTGAATGATGCTACGAAAAATGGCTGACATTGAAAACAGTAAAAGCGCTACAAGAAGTGCTCGTATTCACGTCGGCTTTCTGGGGGAGGTTCCGAGAAGCAGCTCAAAAATAAAATAGCCCTTTTCATTTACTGGGCCATCTTATGCTAGGCGTCTTAGCATGCTCTTCTTCGACAGCAATGTTCTATACACTCGACTAACCTTGGTGACACCGTCTCCTTCATAGTAGCATTGGGGAGATCTCTTAGTGGCGCCTCGCGAACGGTGAGTTAAACTTTTGGAAGCAAATGTGGTAAAGTCAAACGGACGCACCCATATACTCTACTGAATTGGTTTTGCACTGAAACGACGACAGCATTCCGGATTTGACTACGGCAATGAGCGTTGCGCTCAGCAAAGTGGCATGTTTGGTAGACTAATCATAATCTTGATTATATCATTTCCTTTTTTCAGTTTTAGTAAGTGTTTTTGTAGAAGGGCGAACCAAGTGTTTTATTTTGTAATATCTACGCGAATTTACGTTCATATTACATTGCATTCTACCTAGGCCTATGCTAAAGCTTGTTATTCTTAGTCATCAATTTTATGTCTTTTCTCTTGGCATTTTGCTTTCTCTTTACTACTTTATTGATCTGCAAATGCAGATGTGAGTGCTTTATAAGAATTCATTTGTAGAGGAGATCACGATGCAGCATTTGCTACGGCACCTCCTTCTGTAACGTTACAGAACACTTAAATAAGTTCTATAGGAGTTTTATTGTGAAGCATTCAAAACCCACCCTTCTGCTTTGCCTCTCCAGGTCAGTGAGCTTGCATTGCAATTGGTCTCCTGAGTTACTAAGCAAGGCAATATCATCAGCGAATCGCAAGTTGCTAAGGTATTCTCCATCAACTTTTATCCCCCATTCTTCCCACTTCAGGTCTCTGAATACCTCCTGTAAACATGCGGTGAATAGCATTGGAGAGATCGTATCTCCCTGTCTGACGCCTTTCTTTATTGGGATTTTGTTGCTTTCTTTGTGGAGGACTACGGTGGCTGTCGAGCCGCTATAGATATCTTCCAGTATTTTTACATATGGCTCATCTACACCCTGATTCCGTAATGCCTTCATGACTGCTGAGGTTTGGACTGAATCAAACGCTTTCTCGTAATCAATGAAAGCTGTATATAATGGTTGGTTATATTCTGCACATTTTTCTATCACCTGATTGATAGTGTGAATACGGTCTATTGTTGAGTAGCCTTTACGGAATCCTGCCTGGTCCTTTGGTTGACAGAAGTCTAAGGTGTTCCTGATTCTATTTGCGATTACCTTAGTAAATACTTTGTAGGCGATGGACAGTAAGCTGATCGGTCTATAATTTTTCAAGTCTTTGGCGTCCCCTTTCTTATGGATTAGGATTATGTTAGCGTTCTTCCAAGATTCCGGTACGCTCGAGGTTATGAGGCATTGCGTATACAGGGTGGCCAGTTTCTCTAGAACAATCTGACCACCATCCTTCAACAAATCTGCTGTTACCTGATCCTCCCCAGCTGCATCCCCCCTTTGCATAGATCCTAAGGCTTTCTTTACTTCTTCTGGCGTTACCTGCGGGATTTCGAATTCCTCTAGGCTATTTTCGCTTCCACGATCGTCGTGGGTGCCACTGGTACTATGTAAATCTCTGTAGAACTACTCAGCCACTTGAACTATCTCATCCATATTAGTAACAATATTGCCGGCTTTGTCTCTCAACGCACACATCTGATTCTTGCCTATTCCTAGTTTCTTCTTCACTGTTTTTAGGCTTCCTGCGTTCCTGAGACCCTGTTCAATTCTATCCATATTATAGTTCCTGATGTCCGCTGTCTTACGCTTGTTGATTAACTTAGAAAGTTCTGCCAGTTCTATTCTAGCTGCAGGGTTAGAGGCTTTCATATATTGGCGTTTCTTGATCAGATCTTTTGTCTCCTGCGATAGCTTACTGGTTTCCTGTCTAACGACGTTACCACCGACTTCTATTGCGCACTCCTTAATGATGCCCATGAGATTGTCGTTCATTGCTTCAACACTAAGGTCCTCTTCCTGAGTTAAAGCCGAATACCTGTTCTGTAGCTTGATGCGGAATTCCTCTAGTTCTCCTCTTACCGCTAACTCATTGATTGGCTTCTTGTGTACCAGTTTCATCCGTTGCCTCCTCAAGTCTAGGCAAATTCGAGTTCTTACCATGCTATGGTCACTGCTGCGTACCTTGCCGAGCACGTCTACATCTTGTATGATGCCAGGGTTCGCGCAGAGTATGAAGTCGATTTCATTTCTAGTCTCACCATTCGGGCTCCTCCACGTCCACTTTCGGCGAACCCGCTTGCGGAAAAAGCTATTCATTATCCGCATATTATTCTGTTCTGCAAACCTTACTAATAACTCTCCTCTGCTATTCCTAGAGCCTATGCCATATTCCCCCACTGACTTGTCTCCAGCCTGCTTCTTGCCTACCCTGGCATTAAAGTCGCCCATCAGTATAGTGTATTTTGTTTTGACTTTACCCATCGCCAATTCCACGTCTTCATAAATGCTTTCGACTTCCTGGTCATCATGACTGCATGTAGGGGCATAGACTTGTACCACCTTCAATTTGTACCTCTTATTAAGTTTCACAACAAGACCTGCTACCCTCTCGTTAATGCTATAGAATTCCTGTAAGTTACCAGCTATTTCCTTATTAATCAGGAATCCGACTCCTAGTACTCGTCTCTCAGCTAAGCCCCGGTAGCACAGTACGTGCCCGCTTTTTAGCACTGTATATGCTTCTTTTGTCCTCCTAACCTTACTGAGCCCTATTATATCCCATTTACTACTCTCTAATTCCTCCAATAACACTGGTAGACTCGCCTCACTAGATAACTTTCTAACGTTAAACGTTGCCAGGTGCAGATTCCAATGGAGGCCTGTATTCCAATGGCGGCAAGGCATGCAACCTATCAATTTCAGGCAGACTAGTGAATACTTATGATTTTTTGTTTTTATTCAAGGGACCACTGCAGGTGATCAGCATAATCGTTCTTCATAGGAGGCGAGAGGTGCAGCTCATTCTTGGAACAATCCAGCACACCATCTTGATTTTAAGAGAACAGGCAGCCAGAATGCAAAGGGAAGCGGAGCCAGCGCTCCACGTTTTCACTCGCAGTTGCCCCACCATGCGCTCAGACAACATCGCGCAACAGCACAGCTGCAGAGGAAGGTGACCCGTCCAGCAAGCCGGAAGAAAAGCCTTCCATAGGAGACCGTGTGCCAGCCATCTGGCGTCACCGCGAAAACGGCCGAGTCGTTCGTCATTCGTTGGATATAATAAGAAATAACGACTACTGTGTGGAATTACAGTTGCCGTGGCGTTTTACATGCGCTTACTGTTTTGGACATACCCGTGCATTTGCAAAGATGAGTTCACGCTTCAGATCTATGTCATATAAAGAGTTAAAACTGGGAGTTACAAACGTAATCTGCGCATTTTGGTGCTGCTTGGCAGCTCAAACTGTGTTTATCACTTTGTTATTTTTAGTAGCCAAATGAAATATCAAAACTAACGTTACCTTAATTGTGTGTTACCAGCCACTGTCATACGCAAAACAAAGACTCGGTTTAATAAACTAATAACTGTGATCTATCTGTAACATTTACATGCCTTCAAGAATTCAAAACGCTAATTTCAAACTACAGCCATAGACTAGCTTTAGGATAAAGACCTCCATTGCGTACCTCCTAAATTAAGATATGTTCATGCTTTTAGTAAGCCTAGATGCAAGCCGCAGCGAGCTGCTTTTTCTTAGTCTTGAAATGTGGGTGAGCTTTCCATAACACGCCTTGTTGCCCATTCTTATAGGCACATGCAGTATTATCCAATGAACTGGAGGACAATATTTGCATCCCTACTGAGCATCACGTTTGCAAACATAATCCTTAAATTATGGCCTCAGTCGTGGCAGAACCAGAGATGGTGGGAGCGGCAGCCACGTGCTTAAGATGTGTGGCAAGTGGTATTTGTGACACACCAGACTACTGACAGACTTGCGACATCTGACTGTGAGCAAATGTCTATTAATTATTAGTAATATTGTAACACAGTTGGCGAAGGATGATTAACAGTGGATTATTTATTTTTTCTTTAAATCTAAAAATTGAAGTTTGTTTCCAGTCATTTAGATGTTTTGCAATGCATTCCTCGTGTTGACTTATGCACACGACATTTTTTCAGGCCTGCATTTTGTAAACCGGATGAAGGCAGCTGCAAGGATACAAGGATGTCAAAGAGCCAGCCCAGCGCAACTCCACATTGTGGAGGAGAGCGTACTTCAAAGAATCAAAATACGTTGCCATGCTATTTGTACGAGAACACTAGAATGTGGCTCTATTGGGTGTACCATTTGACTAAATGTCACCAAAACTTCTAAAATACACTGTGTCACACCAAGATGAAAGTTCTCACGTGCTCTACTCAATCATCTTAACATGGCATTTTTGCAATATATTTGATGAGAAAGTCCAGATTCAGAATGCTCTCTTGAAACAAACGCATAGAATTGCGTGCGCAGAGTTAAAGCCTCTGCATATGCATATATATGAAATGCCTCCCTATGACTGTCCAAACGCCAATCACCTGGAGTCATTATTCTACAGTGAGGGTTCAATGTTTATTGTGTGTGCAAGCCTCGCCATTGCGGTCCTTAACGCCATTGTCTTAAATAAATGTTGCTATCGCAACTAGCTGTTACCAGCATCACGCACATCCTCACGTTACATCAGGAATGCTCGCATCGCACAAACGCGTTAGTCTAACTGGCAACCCTCTTCAGCACTACAACCAATACTACATTACCAGAACGTTTCAAATGGCACACACAGTATCGATTACGACAGGGTCAGTGATTTTCGCAATATGTGATCTTTGCTTCCATACGCGTTACCATTCTTCAGTGCCATGACGGCTCCAACATTTCACAGGGAATGGCTAAAACATTTAATTTTCATTCCGCTTAGACACACCAGCAACACTCGTACCAGAAATATTGACGCGAGCAGTGTTCAGTCCTCGGATTTCAAGTGAAATTAACATAAACGCGTAGCTATGGGGTACCCGTGTCGCAGAAAATCCGGCGTCGGCGTCGACGTCCGCAGTCAGTGACGTTATCCATCAGATGAAATCATCCGAAACCACAACCACGCAGACCCTCCGCGTGGCGCAGAGGCCTTAGGGTACTAATTTAATTACCGCGAGGCGCGTAGCCTTGGCTAGGCGGGCAGTTACTCTGAACTGAGAGCGTTGCTTGGAAAACAAGACAGTGCCACTGTGCTTGTAATTGTTCTGTTAGAACTCTCAGCATCCCCATTTCGGGCTCCGTGGTAGGGAGCTGCTATAGTTGCTGAAGCAACTGCATCGGTACGCATAGAACAATACCAGTACCACTTTAAAGCATATGCGCACTCCAAAGCTTCCTGAACTTTTTCTTCAACATAATGGATATACCCTACTGTGCAGTGGCGTAGCCAGAAATTTTGTCGGGGAGGGCTCGCATCGAAGCTCGGCCTCCTCCTTAAGAAGCTTTATCTCGTGTGCTCATCTTAATGCATGTAAATACGTTTTTCTCGGCAACCACTACATCAAATTTGACCAGGTTTGTTGCATTAAAAATGAAAACCTAACTGCTACTCACTTTTTCTTTCGGTTTTTTTCATTTAGGCTGTCAGTTCTTTATTATAAATTGGAAAATCCACAAATTTTCAGAAAGCGAAACAATCAAGTTTAACACTCTGTAACCCAACAATGAAAAGTAATATCGCAATTCTGTGAATTGCATCCAATATTACATCTACAGCGGACACAATTGATATGTTACACATGAATCTCAAAAAAATTAGTATTATCCAAATACAGCATTTGCAGAACCCTCGCAGACTACGTAACCAGTTCACGTAAGATACAAATTGACATAACAAATTTGTTTGCTTTCACTGTTATAATGGATTCCGTTTACAGAACCGCGATATCTGTTCTTGATGCAGAGCTATTAGCTTTTAACCATGTGCTTCTGTTTTTTTGTGCTTTCGAATGTTTCACTATATTTAAACAAAAATTCAGACCCTAAGTCGTAATTCCGCTTCCAACAGACACTAGAATTTAACTTTCTCTCTCAAGTACAACACATTTGAAGAAAGGCGATCGAGGAGATATCTCAGAAAAGTATTTCTGCGTTTTACATGTACTTGAATAGGCCACGTGGGAGTTAGGCCCGAGCTAAAGCTTCCTCTTAAACAATTTGTCGAGGTTTCAAATACATGAATAATAACTGCATTGTCATTGCCAAAGATGCTGCAAACGAATTCCTGAACGCTACACACTGTCAAAACATGTAAAGTAGGTATTTTTTATAAATGAATTTATCTGTATGTGCAAAAAATTGTGCCGAGAATACCTGTTGTCAGCGCTTCCACGCTTTTTTGCCTATCTAAAATGTAAAGAACATATTACACGAACTTTGGAACTGTATCAGTTAGAAACCAGCAAAGGAGTGCATGCAGCTGATATGAAAAATGTAAAAGCCATGAAATGAACAAGTTGATGACAGATGTGTTAATGAAACTTTGTCATTCAATAACCTTGTTCACATTCGTGTACATATCGTCATGGCCAGGAAAAAGTTTCAATCACGCTTTTATTTGTTCAAATCTATTACGCAGGAGCAGTCGTGTGTCCGTTCGTGTGTCCGTTCGTGTGTCGTGAGTAATTGCATCAAAATTATAGTCGCAACACAGAGCACGTATAAAAAGCGGGCATTCTGCAAAATATACGAGAGCGAGTGAAATGAAAATTAGCCAGTGGGAATACATGACAAAAGGGGTACTTTATTTAAAAGTAGTCTTCATGAGCATTTAGACATTTCTCCTATTGACTAGCGAGTTGCGTGATTCCCGTCTCATAAAGCTCCTTCGGTTGCTGCTTCAAAAAGCCTGCAACTGACTCTTTCACGTCATATGCAACTGACTCTTTCACCATGATTTGTCCCCGATCATAGTTGCAGACAAGAAGTCGTCACGCTCATTAAGATACCGGATCAGATGAGTCAAGGCAGCGCCAATATTCTTCGTCTCCTGGTGGTGGTTCAAAATATTGGGCATCCATTGCGCACACGGGAGCCAATAACCGAGATTCTCATGAATTATGGCATTAACCGAACCGTGACTGATGTCCAAACGCTCTGCCAGTTCATCGATGCTTATGCTCCGTTCTTGCCTCATCAGATCATCAAGCTTCGGAATTTTGTTGGGGGTGATTGTACGATGGCTTCAGCCCGGTCTTGGCTTGTCTTCGCAACTTTCACGTCCTTTTTTGAACCGTTTACTCCAATGCTTCCCAGTGGCCAATGAAATAAAATGTTCAACGAACACGGCAGCCACACGGCGACTAATTTCTTTTTGGGAAACACCTTCAGCTGTCAAAAACCTCATGGCACCACGCTGCTCAACTTCTGGAGCATCCATTACGTCATGCAACCATGTGCAACCCAGCATATGAGAGCAAAAAAAAAACATTTATCCTCACACCTGCGTGTCACTTTTTGTAAATGAGAGATGCCTGTGTGCTGCGCGCATGCCTCACAAATAATGAATCGAAACTATATTGCGCGGGTTGGATAGGCTAACTTTCATTTCGCTCGCCCTCGTATATTATAAATGCGAAGATGCAATTGACTATATATACAAATGCGAAGATGCAGCTTGATAAAGGGCAAAAGGTGTCACTAGAAACAAAGTTCACCGCATGTATATAGAAAACCTGGCAACGAGATATTTAAGTATTCGCATAATTATCCAATAAATCTACCTAGCTACGTCTTACCTATGTCGTACTCTCTTTTTTCTTGATTTGACTACTGGGGCCAGCGTGATTTCCTCAGACAGAACTAATATATATATATATATATATATATATATATATATATATATATATATATATATATATATATATATATTGTGCCGTCACAGTAAGGGCCAACCTTGATTGAGTCTGAGAGACGCGGCGATGAACGCCTGGCCCAATCCGCTATGCCGATGCGACTAACCGCACGATGAAGAACAAGGGCACACACATGATGATGATATTACACACAGTAAGTCCCCGCGCACGAGAGCGGCCTTACTGGCCGAAGCCTAAAGATCCGGGAAACGCCGCGTGAAGGGTTTCGTACGAGAAACGCGGACCCCTGCGGTCGAGCGGCAACGGCGATCAGTTGAGGGAAAAGGGGTCATAGGATAATTAACGGGAAAAGTTATTTCCAGGACCGTGCACGGGCCAATAAACCATGACTGAAACTTCTCACACAACCCAGGAGTGTGAACTGGTGTCCAGAGAAGTACTTCATCGCCGGGTGGTAGAAAAGTAATGCATCATAACGATCCTTGCGGTCCTGTTGTCTGGCTTCGTGGCTGAAGCGTGCACGCTGGCAACAATAGTTAAGGCGGGGAACATATTCTTCGCAGGAAAATTGAGAAGGACTGACAGGGGCAGAGAAGAAAGAAACGTCGAGAAAGGAACTCTGCGAAGAGCCATAAACAAGGTAGCATTGCAAGTAACCGGTTGTGCGTTCAACGGCGGTGTTATACGCGAAGGTGACGAATGGCAAAACTGCGTCCCGATGTCTGTGATCTAGTCGAAAATTGGTGGCTATCATGTCCTAGAGCGTACGTTGAAACCGCTCAGCCATACCTTTGGTCTGAGGATGGTAAGCAGAAGTAGTCTTGTTAGGTGGTCCAGAGGCTCTGAGCACTTCACCTACCAGTTCTGAAAGGAATGTGTTTCCGCGGTCACACAGATGGACACGATGGGCGTCATGACGCAGGATTATGGCTTCAGGAATGAAGGTAGCAACTTCGGAAGCGGATGCAGAACTGACACAAGCTGTTTCGGCTTAGCGCGTGAGATGGCCGACGGCTGTAACTATCCATCGACTACCAGCGGGAGTCATGGGAAGTGGCCTACAGAGATCAATGGGAACAACCTCGAACGCTTCCGCAGGACACTAAATAGCTAATAGCTACCCGGCAGGGGCTGATATTGGCCGCTTTCGCCGCTGAATAATGGCGCAGGAAGAGACGCATCTCGCGACACAGGTAGACAAGCCAGGCCTGTAGAAGCGACTTCTTATGCGGTCGTAAGTTTTCTGGACGTCATGAAATCGTCATGAAAGGCCTGAAGGACACGAGCGCGAAAGCAGCGACGCCGTACGGACACCGTGCGTCGTTCATCAGGATGATGGATATGGTGGTTCACCGCGGAGTTTTGTAGCTTGAATTGTTTCAGCTGTCGACGGAGCCTGGCGTTAGCTGGGCGCTAAGCTCCACGAAGGCGGTCAATATTACGTCGACATTACCGATCGGTGAGCTGCTGAGACTAAAATGATTCATGGGCGTCCGAAGTGAGATGGTCAAGAGTGGTGAAACAAAATCGCCGTTGAAGAGAGGTCAGGGATTGCGTCCCTGGAGGTTGTTGCGGAGTCATTGGTGAGTGAGGTTGTGGGAAGCGGGCAGCTAGAAAGAGCGTCTGCGTCTTGGTGCTTTTCACCAGACCTGTAGGTCATCTCAAAGTCATATACTTGCAGACGAGGAATCCAGCAATTAAGCTGTCCTCACAAATTCTTGAGTTCGGAGAGCCAACATAAGCCGTGATGGTCCGTTACAATGGTAGAATGGCGGCCATGCAGATAGGGGCGAAACATCTGGACGGACCAAGCGACAGATAGGTGCTCCTGCTCGGTGATGGTATAGTTCTCGGCAGGTGGGAGTACGCGGCTTGCATATGCAACGACTCTCTCACGCAATGAGGTGTGTCGCTGGAGAAGAACAGCACCAATTACATGGCTGCTAGCGTTCATGCGCAAGATTGTGGGTGCAGTCTCATCAAAATGACATAGGAGAGGTTCATATGTGAGGGCGCCCTTCCGCTGCTCAAAGGCAGGCTTGCATTCCGGTCACCACACGAAGGTAGCACCAGAACGAAGCAGGTTGCGTAAAGGAGCAGCGAGAGAAGCGAACTCGCGTATAAATCGGCGAAAATAAAACGCGATGCCACGGAAACTGCGTAGTTCGTTTGTCTTTTCCTGGTCGTGGAAGCAAAGCACCGCTGAAATTTTGTCTGGATCAGCTCGAATACCCTCCTTGCTCTCATTGTGACCTAACACCGTGATCGTCTTGCTTGCAAAACGGCACGTTTTGCTGTTGAACTGAAGACGAGCGATAGGGAAGCACGTGAGAACCTCGTCCAGGCGTTGCAGGTGCTGAGCAAATGTCCATGGGAAAATAACGATATCGTCCAGATAGCACAAGCATGTTTCCCACATGGGGCCGCGGTGAACAGTGACAATCATGCGCTCGAAAGTTGTGGGAGTTTTGCAGAGGCCGAAGGGCTTAACGTTGAACTCGTAAAGGCAGTCTGGGGTTGCAAATGCTGCCTTTTCTTTGTCGTCTTCTTGCATCGGAATTTGCGATTAACCTGAACGTAGATCAAGGCTGGAGAAGTACTCGGCACTATGGAGAGAATCGAGGGTATCGTCACTGCGGGCCATAGGGTATATATCCTTGCGCGTAGTGTTGTTGAGCGCTCGGTAACCGACACAAAATGACACGGAGCCATCTTTCGTTTTGACCAAAACGATGGGAGACGACCAAGGGCTAGCAGAGGGGCGGTTTATCTCACGTTGCAGAATGTGGGCGACGTTTTCCTCAATAATCATGCGCTCAAATTGAGACACCCGATACGGCCGGCAACGTACAATGCATCTGTCGTCTGTCTCAATGCGATGCATTGTGACGGAAGTCTCATCCAATGAAGTTGCATGCCTCTTCAACAAATTAAATAACTGTTGTGTCTGCGAAAGGTTCAAGTCGGGGCTGTTTAAGGCAGCAAGAGCGGAAGTAGAGGGAGAATGTCCAGCATAAGTGATTTCAGGGAGAGCCGCCTTTAAGGTAACGGCGCAAAGAGGTTCTAAATGAACAACGAAAGCCAAAGTGGTGGCTTTAGGAAGGAGAATTCTCTCAGGTGTCGCGTTCCTTTGGGTGAGAAGCGCAGACCCATTGGAAAATCTAACTAGGCCTGATACAATGGCTATCCGTTTTCTGAAACAATGCGCAGAACGTAACACTAACACATCTCTAAGGTCGATAACGATGACGCGATAGTCAGACCTTGCTGTTAGCCTGGAGGCAGCTCGGTATCTTCTGCAGCGAGCAGAAGAAGTGGCTGGTACTTTTCATCGCGAAGCGAATAATCGGTGTCGGTCAGATGCACGACTTGTTGCCCACAACATATAGCATCAGTAGCGAAGGCAAGGAAATCCCATTCTAAAATCAGCTGGTGGGAGCATGGCGACAGCACCGCAAACTGTATGTGGTGGATAATGTTGTCGATGATTACACGTACGGTACTAAAGGTGGAAGGGCGGTAGAGTCTCCTTGAGTTGCAAGCAGCAGTGGTCCATCATAAGGCGTTGCAACGTTCCTGAGAGGCTTACACAAATCGGCGTGCATAACAGAAAAAGTGGCACCAGTGGCAACCAAAGCTTCAACTTGCACACCCTCAACGAACACAGACATCATATTACAAGGGCACGCTGGAGCAATTGTAGTCCTGTCGGTTAATGCAGTTATTCCTCCGATAAATGAATGACTTAGTTTTCCGGGCGATGGTCAGCGGTGAATTTGGCAGGCCGGAGCGGTGACGAGGAGTGGCGGAGGGGCAAAGTTGAGCAGCGTCTGGTGCTGTGGTAACCATTCGGTGCCTGGGTTGTTGCGGCCGGAGATGCGGAATGCCACGGACGGGATGCGCGACGTCGGTTTTGAGAAGTGGCCCTACCAGAATACGCATCACGTTCATTCATGTCGTACCCGCGACGCTCATCTTGCTGCCGCGGCCGCAAAAGCCACGATAATAGCATATAGGATGAGAAGGTCACCAAGGCGGGTAGTAGGGGCCGCTCAATACGCCTGGAGATAGGGCGGTCAGATGAGGCGATGAAGGCTGAAGTGGTATTGAGGGGACATTGGCAGGACGAGCGACACCAAACCGGCGTGTATGTAGGTAGGGACAACGTAGAAGGGAAGCCGGTTGGAGGCGCGGTAGCAACCTGGGCGTATGTTTGCAGGGGGCGAGGAGCAGGAAGGTCAACATGCTCAGAACAAGTCATGGACGTGAGCTCCTCCTTGATGACGTTGCGCAACGGTGCACCAGAAGGCTATGGAGGAAGGACCAACAGAGATAAAAAGCCAAGTGATGGAAGCTTTGATAGATGAAGCCAAGTGAGGGAACCAAGTGATGGAAGCGATTTCATCAGCCAAGCTGATGCAATCGCCCGAATCCTTACACGCAGGTCGGGGTCAGCCGTCGGACGGTGTTCGATGTCCGGCTGCAAGCGTACGAACTCGAGCTCGTCGAGGTGCTGACACCTCAAAACGATGTCAGCTACGGTAGCCGGGTTCCTCACGGCGAGCGCGTTGAATACCATGGTCACAATGGTTTTACGAATATGTCATACCCTGTCCAATTCAGCTATAGCACCATTGACACGGCGACAGAGTGCAAGCACATCTTCGATGTAGGATGTGTAGGACTCAGCGGAGTGTTCACGAGTATCAAGAGTTCTCTTCGGAAGGGCGGAGCGAACGGCTAGAGTTCCAAAAGCTGCCGCTTGAAGGTGGTCCAATGGGAGAAATCAATGTCATGGTTGAAATCCAGGTCTTCGTCACACCTTACAGATAGAATGACACATGGGAGAGCTTGAGTAGGTCATCCCACCGATTAGCAGAGCTTACGCGCTTGTAATCGTCAGCCAGTGGTCAATAGCTTCCCCGCGAAGACCAGCGAACAGTTGGGGATCGCGCTGGTGGCCACGGATGATCAGAGGAGGTGCGGCTTGCGGTGTCGAGATGGTTACAGCACAAGCGCCAGGCTGCTCGTCCTGCGACCGCTGGCGGACAGTAGGCTCACGTGGCGACCTGAACAAAGTGTGTGTATATATATATATATATATATATATATATATATATATATATTGTGCTATTGCGTGTTTTTATTTACACGTTCGTCCCTTGCAGTTATTAGAGTGTGTGTGTTAGGTGGTATCTATGACGAATAAAAAAAAACATAGGAAACAAACCAAATTCACAGATGACAAAGGAAAAAAGTAAGAGCAATAAATAAAAACAATTACATTAAAACAGGAACTAAAGAAAGAGAACTCAGAGAATAAAAAATCCTGCCAAAGGAAATACAAGACAACAACAAAAAATCTGAGAAACTTACATTGGCTATAACTTACTAATAAAAGCAAAAGAAAAAAATTACAGAACAACTTAACTCAAAGGTAAAAGACCGAAAAGGGGCATCTGAAACGAGATGAAAAAAATTTTTCAAGAACTCATGCTCGTGAGGTATTCAAAACCAAATTGGACAATTGCAACTATCACACCACTCAAAAATTACCAAACCGGCAGATATAGAAGGCAAATTTCTTAAAAAAGTGAAAATCGTATCTTAAATCAAGCACCACGTTTTCTGTAAACCGTACTAGGTGGGTATTTTTACGTTACACTCAATTTTAAAACAACCTGTGACCAATCGCCAATTTACATTCCTCCTGCAAGAATACTCAAATAAGCAAATATTACTTGCATGAGCACACAAAACACATAATCTAAGAATGGAAATTAGCTGAATAACGTCTTACTTCATTACTTTAGAGCACATATTGAACTTTACAAACTGCATTCGATGAGGTTACAAGGCTCATCGACATAGAATGAACTTTAGGAAGACGCTAGTTTTCAGATATTCCTTGCCAAAATGTCCTGTTAAATACAAGGACGTTGTATGTAGTTTGGGTTTTTATTGTATGAAAGACTGACATTGTAAAAAGCGTAAGCGAAACAACTGTACATATTCCAATGGGAAAAAATGTACAGTTTTACTGCGGGTTTGACGACGCATATCTGGAAACCTACGGCATACTAATGTTGTTTCTTAATGAATATGCCTTGCAAGCTAAGGGGCTAAAATTTTTATTGACAATATGGACCATAATGCAATTACTTAAGAAGTTCTTCAGAGAATTTCCTTGAGCTCGTTCATCAGTGTCTCGACTTTTCGTGGTTATAGCGTCCGCCTCTCCGAATATTCCTGCTTTAGAAATGTAGCTATCCCGACACAGGTAACTTGCGAAGATTCTGTAGAACTTCGAAATGGTTGCCCCGTATACAAATATACAAAAGATATGGAACATTAAGGAATTAAGAAAAAATTATAAATGTTTGCCTGCCATCCTCATCTTGCACTCGTGTGATTCCATTGTCCTCAGGGCGTAGGCGTCTCATTGCCGTCGTTATATCATCGCGTTTATTTAAAGGAGATCGCTTTCCTATTTTCCTGCCGTCATCCTCATACGGCGTTTGTAACTTTCATCAACATCACTTTTTCTCCGTCAATTCACCGTCGTCACTGTGTTGCCATTATATTATTGGGCTCATGTCGCCATGTTTGTAGCAGCCTTAGCAAGCGTGCGCCATAGCAGAGTGGGACGATACCGGAGTATGCCCAATATAGCCAACCAATCGAAAATCACTGAATGACCACTACAGATATTACATGAACTTGACTTCAGAAATATGCTATCACGAAATATTAGTCGAATTCTAATCGCACTACCATCGACTCTGACTGCGAGGTGAGTTCTGCGGTTATCTTTTTTTACTGCGCTTTATTTAAAACATATAAAATTCCTTACATAAAACAAAATCTTCATGCAAGTTAGCAGGAAATTCTGTTCTAAAGGGTAAGCTTTTTTGTTTTAAATTTTTATTGTGCGGGTGCTTATTATCTACTTATACGTCCTCTGTACATTATTATCATCATTATAAATGGGCATTTCTACGTCGCTTCTGTGTGCTTGTCATTATCGCAATCAGCGCATAGAGACTTCATCATGTCTCACACACTCCAAATGTGTACATCTTATTGCAATTTCACAAATGTTGGAATATTGTTGACAGCGTAAAAAGTGTAGATGTATAAACCTGTGTTTTATTTACGGGAGGACAACATCATCGTCCAAATGGGCTGATCTTCGGCAATTCCATTGGAGGCGGTGTTAATTCTTCACTGCATACACTTACTGCAATAGAAGTACAGTTGCACCTTATCAGAAATTAATAAAATGCAGTCGAACTTTAGTTGCGCCAAACAGATACTATTCTGTGTTTGCTATGTTAAGAGTAGAAAAAGAAAGCCTTGTATTAAGTAGAACTATTTTATCTACAGCAGTTTAAATGTTATCGTCGCAGAAGACGTTAGCAGACACGTAATGGTTTTTCAATCATATATTATAATTTCTAAAAATGTAAGATACATGGTGAACAGCTTATGAACACCTTGACAATGTCATCTGCAGCCACAAGTAGCAAACCCAACGCCTTCGCTGATGTAGCTCTATATGCGAATTTATTGGTACAAAGGTATCCTCTCTATGCTACTTACCTTGAAAAGAAAAGGTTCACCTGGCACCAAATACAAATTCAACAGACCAAATCATTTCCTCTGACAATAAGCCCTGCCAACACCCCCTTCTAACGGCCTTTCAAAATGTCTTCTGGGTATACTGAATGCTTTCTAATCATGTGCGAAATGCCGAGTGGCTTGAAACAGCACGTGTGGTGGGAAATTTTTGGCAGTTTGAAGCTTTTTTACAAACACATCTCGTCATATTGTCACCAATTACCGTTCAGCTTACTTTTCAGTGCATATAGGGAATAAAATCCGTTTTTAGTATTCGTTCCCGAAGCAGCAACGCGGTAACAGCGCTTCATTCAAGCTCAGACGAAGGGTAGCGAGCTGACGTTTAGTAAATCATTTATTCGGGTTATTATTACGGGGGAATAACATTTCTAGAAGAGTCGACTGTTGGGCTAGTTGGTCTAACCTTTGTTAGTCTAGCTGGTCTAGCGCTTGTCCTTGTCCGTCTTTCTTGTGTCCATGGTTTTATTCGCGCTAAGCTTCTACTTCGAATAACATTTCACCGAGCGTTAGCTCTTCCGTTGGCAGACACCTACTAGTTACGAACCGAGTTGCACTAAAGTGCATGCATTGAGAATGTTTGCGCTCTCTCCGGAATAACATTTGCTCTGTATGATTTTGGTGAAATGATTACTACGCAAAGAATTTATGACGATGCAGCCGAAATTGCGGTAAGTGAAATCTTGCAGTCGTTGATATTTCGGCGCCACTTCTCGTCTCATTAGCAATTAAACGCAACAGCCTAAGTGCCCCTATAGCAACTGCGTCTCAGAGACATAGCGTTCGTACGAATTAATAGTTCAATAGTTCAAGAGAACGACGAAACGAGCCTGTGAACGATTAAATGAACGAGCAAACAACAAAACGACAATGAAACGGCGACTAAACCAAAGAGTGAGCGAGTGGGCAACCACAAGTTTTCATTGCGAGTGCTCCACCACCGCATCTTAATTAAGCTCACGCGAACGCAATGATAGGGATCTAAGGAAACGAAAAACGCTTGATTCTGGAACCAGTGAGGCAGCACGGTGAAGCGCTCACGTCTGAAAGACCTATGATGATGTCGGTTGGCGACGAACGCGCCTTGTAAAGGTGCGTACTCACTTGCGGCCCGCTTTAATAGGCGCGGCGCTGTCCCAAGGCCACACCACTGCACGCTCGCGGTCGCACAGTGCGCTGGGCAGGCGAGAGATCTTGCCCTCCCTCGAGATGCCTCCGAAATGGCAGCACGAGAATGAAGCCCGCCCAGAAAACCACAGCTCGCGCGGCGGTCGCGCTCGCCAGTGAAAGCACTGGCCTAACTACCCTCGTGGCGACTACGGCGCCTGTGATTGGCTCGGTCATCCTTGCGGAAAACGCGGCGCCGCCAAAAATGGGTTTTGGATCCATCTTCATACGCCAGAGAATTCAGCAGAAAGCACCTTTTGGGTGCGCCTATTTCTGCAAGTGAGGCGGTACCTTAATAACTCGCTTTCAGGAGAGCTTGCTGGCTTTTCATTGGTGCCTCCATATCGTAAAAATCCAGTGGCCGACCGTGAACGATGAACACTAACGAAATGAGCTAACAAAGCTATTCGCTCTCAAAGAATGCCAGTAGGTAAGCACAAAACACGAAAATTTCCTTTTCTAAGAACAGTTTTCGCGTGACATCGAAGTTGCGTTATCAAGTTTTTGCAAGCCGCCTCGCATGCCCTCGAACTCCAAGTCTGTTGGCGTGCAGGACGATAAAGCGCACCAAATAGAACCACGTGCTGCTTAAGGAAATAAACATTCCGTAGGAATCATGTTAAAGAGTGCTGGCAAATGGGAACATGCTTAATGATCTCGGCAATACCTACTACGTTATGGCCCGCAACAAGTTACTCAAACCTTTATACGCGTTGTACGATGAGAGACTCGCAACCATCTTGTGTAGTCGTGTGGAAAACGTTTCTCCGAAGCTCTCCCTCCCAATTCGCTGAATCAACATTTTTTTCCTATACCGTCGCGCTTACCGCGCGGTATCGAGAAGAACTTCCTGCCTCTGCTAGTTCGGCATAACCAGTTCGGCATACGAAGGCGCAGCAGGCCATCTTGATGTAAAATACAGTGAAGCGACGTCGCACATGCACAGAACTTAGTTCCAAGCATTCGCTAACTAAAACAACAGAAGAGCAACGGCACCAACATGACCTCCCCGCCACTGGGTAGACGCTTCTCGAGCGAAAATGATGGTAGAGCGCGACTGCTAACAACCGAAACTGACACGAGGGCCAACGGCGCGGCACGATGAGTTGGTGCTACTTTCAGAAGTTTGAGGGGTTTTAAATTAGAAACGCTAGAGAAGAGCTCGATTGCTGAATGACGCGTTTTCAGCTTCCGTACATCATCAAGTGCCATGCATTTAGTCGTCGGGTGAAGGCTTTGCAGCCATAGCAACAGATGCCGGCTTGTGCTCTCAGGGAAACGTGCAACAGGAGTCTCGCTGCCGTACGTGCCTTAAACAAAGCTCGTTTCGACGGTCGCTATAATTTTATTTCATATTGTTTTCTTTAATTTATGACCGTCGACACTTCTCGTGAGATTACTTCTGCCGCAATTTTTAATGCGATATGATTCTTGAGCTACTTCATTCACGGTAAAGGGGCTATATGCATACCTAGGTTTGTATCTATTTATTTCTGTTTGTATGTAGCCGTTCTCTCGCCTACCTTATTCATTGGGTAGTGACTGGTCGAATGGTTAGCGGGTCAAGCTTATGTGCCGAGGGAACGGTTTCGAACCCAACCATCATAGCAACTAGGGTAACTGGGTATATGCGAATGTGTAAATATGTCCATTGTTCACCGAGCCTCATTCACGCGGACGTGAGTGACTGTAAGATTTGTGACAGGGTAGGTACCTCTGTTTGAATAAGCTATCTGCCGACATAACGCAGTTTGTATGTGGCTCTCGTTCTGTGTTGTTTTTCAATGAACCTCATTGATGGTAACATGATTCACTGGGTATGTGCCATTATTTGTGACCTGGTCTTCAAGGACACATTTGACGCCAGCCGGACTAGGCATGTTTAACTGGATATATCCGCCTCTTCAATCACGGAAGGAATCACTAAATATTATTTGATGCTGAAAAAATCGAACCCACATAACGACAATTCTTTAAGGTCGACAATCCAACGCATTAGCAGTGTGCGCCACAATTGCACTGGGTATGAGTCACGTTCTAAAAAACGACTTTCACGCTGCGCTTTATTCAGCTGCGCCATGAATTCATTGCGTATGGGCTGCACTTCAATGAACCTCTCGCCAGCGTTATTTACCGAGTAGGTGTGCCACTGTTTGTGCGACAAGTGAGGGAACAATTATCAGCTTTCGCAAGCACAAGCCCGCCACAGTTCTCTTCTCGGAGGCCACTTGTGCACTTCTCAACAGTGCCACCAGATGGCACAATGTGTCCACAATAAAGCGTGACACAGGCGCCCGGTTTCCGCATGGGGCGTTCTAAAGCGTAAGCATGTACCGACCCACCACGTATTATTTCTAACGCATAGCACAGGCTTTACGGTGACGCTGTTACATGGCACCAGTTGTTCTTAGGGAAGTGCGAAATAGTTCCGCTGCAGTACATGGCTCTTGACTCGTTTCAGTGGTGTCGACACCCTGTGTCGCAATATCGATTCAATGCTAACGTATTACCGTGTAGCATTATCGCGAGATGACTGCTGCTGATTTATTAATATTTTTTTTGCTTCTACAGCTGGTGGTGATAGTTCGTTTTTCTCGCTCGTGCACAGGTTCAATAGAGTGTGCGTTGATTGAATGAACGAGAGCCTTGGTGTAGCCAGAAGTAGTTGGTTAACCGACAATGTACTTAATGTAGACGTTGCACCGCTATGCTGTAGAACAGATTGATTTGCGTCAGCCCCTTCTGCATAGGTACCATTTTTTTAGCTGAGGTTCAGAGAAATGTCGGTGTAACTTGAAATTAACAAGCACGTATGACCACCAAACTACAACACATGTCGCATCAATGTTATCAAACAACAGGTATATCAAGCTGAAGAGGTTAAGCATTGCTGTATTTATTTATTTACTTGTTTCATTGTTTCTGCTTTAAGTACACTGAAGTCAGATTAGCCAAAGCCAGAGAATATTATGACAATAAATTAGAAAAGCGAAGTTAGTACAGAACGTACAGAATCCTAAAGAAAAATTCGGGGCCTCAGCTGTAATACTTGTGGAATTATATTCGGTAGATATGTAGGTCTTTATAGAATAATTGCCTGTTGTAAGTAATTATTGAAAAATAACCTATTGGCAACTCACCATTGCACTTCTTAGAGCATTCCTCGCAACTTGGAAAAACATTTGGATAATTTCCGCAGTGTGCATTGTCATTTTTTAGGCAAAACCTATATGACCTGTAGTAGTGATAACCACTGTTTTCGCCGGTGCACGACCTTTTAACCGTATAGCCAGCACAGGGAGAAGAAGCTGGAAAAAAAATTTCAAGTATGAAGACATGGGTAAGTTTAACTGTTGCATCGGTAATCTTTGCTTTCGTGTATTGCTTCTTACTTAGGTAACCGTCGAAGGAGAGACGACACTTAGTTGCGGTTACTATTCAGATTTGCGGACGAAAAATATGATGTATACGTTTTCGTAAATGTTTTTTCACTGCAACGAGGTGCGCTTTATGATGTGTGATGCTATGACATATAAAGAAGCACTACGGAAAGAAAGAAAAAATAACAGTCCTCAGCTGAGTTATACAAACTACCCATCGTGCTAAGCGATGTCACTCACGATGAAACTGTGAAATAATAAAGAGGATAACATTTACTAAAGAACAGGTGTTGTCCACTCAAAGGTGATAAGTGGATGTCAACCTCGCCTCTCTGTTCCTCTAACATGGCCTATAGGAACTTTTAAGGTGGATTTTTGCGCTCATCGCACTGTGTGCTGTAGCAGAACAGACACGGTGCAATGTTTGTGGAGATAAATATACTTTAGCTTCGCCTTCATTTCTGTTAGCCTACAGTGGGTGCGATGTTATGGTAGGTGACAGCTATAACTCCCTACATTTCCTTTATTTGATAACATTGGCATTAGTCTTATTAGTCTTGCACGAGGCCCCTTATTCGTCCCCCACTTACGTAAGTGATGAATGATATAAACATTTTAATGCATAAGTATTCTACGTGCTCGAGAAAGGCCAGGAAAAGCCACACAAGAGCCCTGCAAAGCAGCTTGGAGGGGCTTTGTTACCCATACATTGGTAATGCAAATTCCGTTATATACCTACTTAGCATTTTTCAGAGTTTTACCAGTTTTATGGTACGTCTCTATGCACGCATTGGCCTGCCCAATGTCATTCCAGCCAATTTCAGTTACTGCGAAGTCCGTAAACAACTGGGTAGAAAACCCGACTGCTGCTCTGAGGGAACTGGGTTTAAACTCCGCATCGGAACAACTTGGATCGCTTGTTATGTAACACGTGCTATGAGCGGCACTTTAATGAACCCATTTGGCGCCAGGTGACAAGGCTTTGACATAGCTGCTTGCAATGACGCTGTTTGGTAGCAGCCACCTTACTCCCGGTGCCACCTGTATTGTTAATGAGTGCTATGTCCAAGGCCTATCCTCATGATTACACCTATGCCTAGTGAAATTTCACCAATTCAACAAGTTACCGCTGTTGACCAATGAAGCAGGGTGATTATTTCGGGGTTTCGTACCACTTTATATGGTGAACATATGAGGCAGTGTCTGTGTACATAGTATTGAAGCAGCTCCGAGAACAGTACACCAAATTCACTCTTTTCAGGGTTATTCACAAGATCATGGGCTTGAAGCTGGTTCATAAGACCCCGCAAAGTACCTAAAATAGGATTTGTAACAATCATTCTATTCTAGGCTACCGTGCACATAAAAGAAAAAGAAAACCGCAAAATCGCTGGTTATGACGTAAATTCTTTTTCTTCGTCATCTTTCATTACGAGGCAACACACAGCTATCGCCCATAAGAGACGACAAAATGATGTGGTTAGCTTCCTGACTGGGTCCTGGCCTGCCAAGCACCGCAGCAACACTAGTAACACGCAGCTGAGTCAATCTTTACACCGTGTGAGAAGAAATGTAGGTGAAGTAATGCATTCAATATACTTCATGAAAATACGATCTCTACAAACACAATAAGAAAAAAAAAGTGCTTATCTCACAACTGCATAGATCTTGCTAGTGCGCTTTACTTAGTTCACTTGACTTTTTTTTTTAAATTAAGGGCAGTCCCATATATGATTGCAGCGGACTTGTACAGTTTACAGAACTTAGTTACCGATTACAATTACAATCGCCTAATTTAATTTCTTTCAGGCACAATCTCCTACCTAACAACAATGAATTACGAATAGCTGAAAATGAAAGGATTATTTTACGTGACTTTTCTACAAATATTTACAGCGATTGCACAAATAAAGCAGGAAAAATGAGTTGTCTTGGTCAATTGCGAAGACATCCCTATACTTAGATTAAGTTGCTCTTTCAAGAACCCGAGGAGGTCCAAACTTGTGGAGTTCCCTACTACGGCCTGCCTCATGGGTTTTGGCACGTAAAATCCAATAATTTAAATATTTCTGCCTTTTAGTTTCCGAGTATGAAAAGGACGCCCCTTTGGACACCTTGTGGGTATGCTTGAAAAATATGCTTAGGCAGTGCATTAGTGACTTTAAACAGATAAAAGGCCAAGTGAAACGTCTTTGCAATCTCCGGATGACGTGGGAGGTTGCTCGTCGAGGGTGCAAGGTTAAGAAGACAAGCAAATTCAATCAGCTGCGTCCTTCACCGCCTACAATTGATATGCTGCCTGATTTGCGCCGAAATTTTGAAAGAAGTAATTTCAGAGGAATGAAAGCCACTACCAAACCGCTCATTTAAAATGGTTTGTTTCTTCCTGGTTTTTCGAGCTCTGGCCCTATCTATCCACCAGCAAAACAACACCCATCAGTCTTCTTTTGAAAGGAAACGCTGGAACAAATCAGGTGCAAATCGCTGATGAGTTCAATTATTAATTTCGCTCTGTTTTTAGCAATGACGATAGCAACGTTCCATTCTTATTTATTTTGACGACCTACTGCCCTTCGACGATGTTCATATAAGCGAAGAGGGTGTCTTTTCGGTCTTCGTTAAATTTGGTACCAAAAAGTCTCCTAGTTTTGAGGTATTCCTAGTATAGTTCTCTTTATATATTCTGAATTGTCTTGGAAGTGCGTGCGCCGATTATTTAAAGAAATCGCTTGCCAGTGCTGAACTACCACACAATACGACACACGTCATCAACACTTCCATTCGAAAGGCCGATGATAAGCCACTTGTATTGTGGTAGAGACCTATGTCCTTGCTCTTTACTTGTGCAAAGCACCTGAGCATATCATATCCGAACAATTGTCGACGTTCCTTGAACAGCATGACATAATTGACAACCGTCATCACGGCTTTCATTGGGGTTTGTCGACCTATACATAGCTACTTGGCAGTCGACAACTCTAGTTAATTTGATATCACAGTTCTACACTTCTAGAAAGCTTTTGCCTACGTGTCCTATTCTAAACTGCTATCAAAATTAAGACAAAGCATTGCGAGCAATTCCTTGCTCGCATTGCTCACAGTCTACTTGTCCTCCAGGTACCATGCAGTGGTCGTTGGCCATACAACTTCCAAACCTGACCCTGTAAAATTGGGGATCCCTCAGTGCTCTATACTAGAGCCTTAATTTTTATAATTTTTTATAATTAATTCGTTAAGTATCTTTCCGTTGAAGCACGGCCTTTAGCTGATTACTGCATGATATGTAAAGACATCCAACACCGCCAGAAAAGGAATTATTAAACAACGTAATAAATTGCATACAGACATTGTGTTTGACGTGGCAATTGAGTATTAACATTAAGCACACCGTGGCAATGCAAGTGGCAATGCAAGTCACACGCAAGGGTGAATCTTTTTAAGTTCACTTACGTCCATAGTGCTATCAGCCTATCTGAGGTACAAAGTTACTCGTACCTAAGGCTAGTCGTTATTAATAAGCTTCGATGGAATTATCACGTGACCTGCACAACTAAGAGAGCAGCATAACGCTCAGAATATTTAAGGAGGTCTCCAGGTAAATCAATGATAGAAATTCAACTCTTGGCCTGTAAAACATATGTAAGACTGGTCCTAGAATACGCTGTAATAGTGTGGGACCCCTATACAAATACTAACATACAAAAATTCCGGAAAGTGCAGAGGAAATCTGTCTGATTTATTTATAACCATTCTGGTTGGAAAACATCCCCTACAACGCTTCTACAGAGAGCCAATTCGGATATGTCGGAGACAAGGCGGCCTCAAGATAGATTAAAACTTTTCTATTTAGGGTATCATGATAACATATAAGTAGATAATATTTCATACTTTCAGCGAGTACAGCGACAGTAAACTCGGTCCTTCCGCTTGATGAAATTCAGTATATATCTGCCCAAAACGAATGCCTTTAAAAACTCGTTCTTTCCGCGTAAAATTCGTCACTGGAACGATGTGCACGCTGAGATGGTCGAAAGCCCAACTATGTCGTCTTTCGTGTGCTTACTTAGCCATTTGCGATTATAGGTTGCATTGCATCGATTATATTTGTGATGAATATTGGTGATGCGTTTTTGTTCATATGTCTTTTTTTCTTTCCTCCCATTCTTCTGTTCGATAATTTAGGTGCGTTATTAAATGTTCCCTTTGCTATAGGCAGTTCAAAGTGCTGTCACGTAAATCCTTAATATGCTGTTAATCGGCAATGTTTGTATCCTTGTACTGTTTAGCTTATTTTTGTATCTTTCTATCCCCGCTCCTGCAGAAGGCCTGACACTAAGGCCCGCAGTATGTCCCAAATAAGTATGGACGTGTATTTTTTTATTCGCAGAGAATGACCTAAGCTCGCAGAAATTTTTACGTTGCCTGAAGAGCAGAGTGAACAACAGGCCTGTGGTTTTCTGCTTGCACACGCGTAGATTTATTATAACTTTGTACAGAGTAACGAAGGCATCACGTATATTTGGCGGTAATTACTGGAGGTTGTTTGCGCGATCGCGCAGTCTACAAAGCATGATTTAGCATCAATTTGGGAACTATTCTTAACCAGCGCGACAGATAAAAGGACACAGGGATACACAAATACCGAAGAACAAGCCCTCTAAAGCGGTCGTTCTGTGCGGTTTTCGCCTCTAGGTGTGCTACTTTTCGTCGTGTTCTTTAAATATAATTATGAAGATTAACCAATTAGCCACCACCAAAATGTTACTCCGGCACCTTCTACATTCAATCCTTTTTGTGAGACGTAGTGAAGTTAGTTAGGTCGGCATTTCAGAAGTTTCTCCTGACGTTGTCGTGGACGGATCGCCAAGCTTGGTGCGTGCGGCTATGTTTAAGTCTATTTAAAACCTCAGAACAATATTATGTATATCTAAAATTTTTTTACAAATGTTTCTTTATTGCAACAATCTCCCTGTAGTAATAGGTTGAGCTTTTGCAACAATCAGAAGCTACAAAACACTTCCAACGTAGGTAATATATTCCTCGGAGGGCAGCGTGCTTGGTCTCGTGAATAGAACATGCAGCACCCTGGAGGTAACGAACACCAAAAGTCGTGTGATCCTGGCTCATAGCCTCACAGGGGTAACAATGATAACCAGTGACATTAACCTATGCGGGTTGCAAGAAGATATACTTCTGCTTTAGGTTGCCTGTATGTATGACATGACTGCTAGAAGACTACGACCTGGAAACTGCCCGGAGGCGGAAGCTCATTGATTGCCATGGAAATAGTAGAAGTGTGATTGTAGCTATCCTGCAGAAGACAAGGACTCGTGTTTTCTACAGGACCAACGCCGCAAGGATCAGTGGAAAACTGGGCACGCGTTATGTTTTCACGTCATCACCACCATGGGAGAGCGGAATGAAAAGAAACTAAGTACGCAAGCGCTTGGAACGCCGACAAAGAGTAGGCAGTGCGAACGTAGAAATGGCTGACGCGCCTTGTACAGCAGCATATATTTTAGAAAATTTATATTCTGCCTGGGGGCCTACTGATCCAGAAAACTGTGCCTACTGATAGCTAATGGGCTCAAGATGCATATCCCGGGACGCCGACAGCCCGCTTTAGCAGGAGTCGTCGTGTAAGGTCGCGCACATTCGCGCGGGACCGGAGTATTTGTTGACGCAGAAGAAAATGCAGAAAACCCCAGGCATAAACCACTTCCCTGTAAACGTAGAAAGGCAAGTTGCCGTTTTACATTTTGAATTTCACTTCTCTTCTGTCGTCGTAATGGGGAGACCTGCGTATAGTCCGGACTCCCGTGGAGCAGCGCGTCTATGTGGTAAACACCATCGCTGACCATCCACCTTCACAGAGTGTGATGGCTCATGTTTTTTACTGTCATAAAGGTGCACCTCAAGAACTCACTTTAACGCTGCCAAATCAAATACCATGCAACAATTTTGGAAAGTGCACTTACCCTTAAAAACGTAGCTGACATGACGTTTCACCTAATCTATCTAGCTTAGTTAAAAGATATCTTTATTCCTTTAGTATGCATTTGAGCAATATAATGAAGAAATAAAGCAACAAATCATTCTAGGCCAAGTATTTGTTATTTTCGATTAAGATGATTAAACAAGCAGAAGAACATGGATAAAAACGGACATACGATGACTCACGCAAACCAGCTATCTCTGGCCCCTTGGGGTGAGCGGAAGAAGGCGAACGGCACAGCACGCTGACGTCCCACGGCCGGCCACAGGAGTATCCCCAAGGAGCAGTTCCATTGCATCAATATGAAGCCATCACCGTCACAGTTGCTTTGGCACGTGCGTGATCTAACGCGAGCAGCCTTTTTCCTCTGAGTCATGTGCGCCTTTTCAGCCAGTGTGTTCCGCGTGCTCCTCAGTTCGTCATTTAGTGGTGCTTCTACTGCGATTGCCTCGTTCAGTAGTTTTCCTTATATGCATCACCCCGACAACCTAAATGAGATAAAGAAAACATGAAGTAGCGAAGGTGAGGAATGCTGATTCCTTTTTTCTCATTTTAAGTCCGTCTACGCCGTGGTCAACTGTCTTGCGCTGATTATATCCTTAGAAATAGGCGTCAATAGTTTATGTAGTCCTCGTCGGAAATTACAGCGTCACCGGGCACGGAAAAGTATGGAAGTACAAAGCTAAAGTATCGTGTGGTTTACTCACCGGAATTATCGCTCTGCCGACCCAGGCCAGGAAGCTTTCATGAGAGGAATTCAACGTAGGCACAACATAGAAGATTTGGAATTAGTAAGAACAAAAGCAGTGGCTGACCGAAATATTTTTACACTTGGAGCTTTTATATTTAGGAATTGAATATGGATGATTAGAATCCTTATGTATTTGTTCCGACTCCATTCGATGAGATAGTAAGGTTTTCTAATTCGCTTTGGCAGCCACAGCCCTCCGTCGACTGGCAAACGATGAAACTGTAATGGAGAAGTGAGCCATGCAAAGCTCCGCAGCCGGATTGCCAGCACTAAGCAAGGAGGGCTCGGGATACATCTTTTTCCGGGTGTTACTGGCTAGCCTACGCTGTTACGTCTTCCAGTCTGCGCCATTCATGTCGTCCGCAGCCGTGTCAGATTGCTTTGTCCTAATAGGTGGAGGTTTGCTGGGTCTCCTTAAATCCTCGAGTTGCGCAGCCGGACTCTCTCTGCCATCATGACCACCGAAACCACAATGAACTTACAGCCACTTGCTTTCCACTCCAACATATGCCCTTGCACATTTCGTCAGCAGGACCCTCCCATCTTCAATAGTATTGAAGACCACGACATTGATGAGTGGCTCTCATCTTATGAACGCGTTATTGTGAACAACAAATAGGCCGACAACTTGAAATTAACCACCGTACCTTTTTACACCACCAGAATTGCTGACTTCTGGCTTTAGAACCACGAAAGCAAAATCCCAAGCTGGACTGTGTTCAAGACAAAGTTCATTGAGGTCTACAGCCGCCCTGCTGTTCGAAAGCTTCGTGCCGAACAGCGTCTGGAATGGCGCTCTCAGCAACATGGTGAGAGTTTTAGCAGCTATATAGATGTCACCGACCTCTGTAAACGGTTCGATGCGTCGATGACAGAGGGCAATAAAATCAAGTATATATTGAAGAATATCGACAAGCACGTGTTCCGGATGCAGATTTCGAAGAGCTGCTATATGGCTGCCCAAGTTACTAAGCCTTGCCAACGATATGACAAGCTTTGCCAAGAACACCTCACCATCCACCTCCCTGTCCCATATGAGGACTCGTTGTGCGATTTAACCCCACCTTTTCTAGATCACATGCTCCTCTCACAGATCAACGCTTTAGAGCGGATAGAAATTGCTCGCCAGCTCTTCCTCATATGCAACCCGCTAGAATGAAGCTCGTTCTTCAGTCTGACCTTCGACACGCCATACAAGAGAGGGTATCCGAGGTCTTTCCACTGAAGCAGGAGCCTCCGACCACCACCCCATAGACTTACGCGGATGCGGTCGCACGACCACGACCACCAGCACGACCACGACCACCACCTGCGACGCCTAGCCCTCTTTTTATCTCCTCACCACCGCGACCTCCACTCTATCGAGTACTTATTCGCTGGCACACAGCGGACAATCGGCCCATCTGCTATTTCCTTCTGTTCCCGCACACGTTGCACGCCTTTTCCGCCACCGTCCGCTTCATCCACTTGGCGATCTACACAGCTACGTACGACCATCCTTTTGTCTTACACTCCAGACTGCGAATTACAACTTCCCCACCCAAGCCTTCGACCAGTTTCTGACCACCATTCTACTCCTCCCCACCGTCGCTCGCTCTCCCCGATGCGCTAATGTCCCTGTACCGCTGACACTGAAAACTAAGCAGCGCAGTCCCCAAGACAAGAATGGCGTCATCGTCGCCAAGCTCAAGCCTTCTTCTTTCGTCGCTAAACAATGCAGATGCCGTTTTTGAAGATTTCTCGGTGCTTGCCCTCATTGACACAGTTGGCGCGATATCTGTTCTGGCCGAAAAGCTATGCCACTCACTACGAAAAGTCACGACGCTTTTCTTCGGTCCATTAGTCAGCATGCCACGGCACAGTACGCTCAGCCGGTGGCTGCGTGTACCGCCAGACTTGAAATTTAAGGAGTGCTCTACATTCTCGAGTTCGTCCTTCTTCCCCAATGCTCCCACGATATAGGTCCTCTCACTTCACCAAGATTTCATTTATTGCTCCCGTGCAAAAGTTGCCTTCTCTTCACTTGGCAATGCCATATCTAACGACGCTTCGCTTTTTTGTGCCAAGTTTTTTCTCGCTGACGACATCCATGTACCTCCACATACTTCCGCTCTGGCACCTGTATCTTGTTCCGTTGCCTCCGAATCTGCCCTAATCTTCACGCCTTCCACCGCTTTCTTTCATAGCCACCTGTCACCAAGCGTGTTCTCACTGATTGGCCTTCAAGCTGGTGCGGCTCACCCTCCTGCATAGAACCACTTCCCATTTTCGATTACGTGGCTTCGCGGTGAATCGCTGATGAGCACTTTTGAGGCTTACGACACCCTCACCACTTGGGAACTTCCTGTTGAATCGTCAGAGGCCGACACCTCTACTGATGTCTCGTAACCGCTAAATCGCATAAAGACGCTTTCAGCCGCGTCATTGAGAACGCTTTAAGCCCCAAGCATGCCATGACCTTTTCCACCTCCTCGCCAATTGCACCCTGGTTTTGACAGCCATGTCACTTGTCTGGGCTGACCGACAATTGTATGTTACCGGACTAACACAGGTGCTCATTCACCTCCACGGCAGCGACCGTGCCGTGCATCGTCGATTCAACACCGCGTCATTCATGAACAAGTAGGTGAAATGCTAATGCATGGCGTCATCGAACCTTCCGACAATCCATGGGCATCGCCAGTTATTTTAGTTAAAATTAAGGATGGTATTTGCATGGATTACCGTCGCCTAAATAAATAACACGAAATGATGCATATTCATTCCCGCGGATTGACGACGCCCTAGACTGCTTACAAGGTGCAGAGTTCTTTTCCTGCCTCGATCGGCGCTCTCGTAAATGGCAAGTTCCTATGGCTGCAGACGATAAGCCAAATTCATTACACCAGATGGCTTATTCAAATTTCGTGTGAACTTTTTCGGCCTTTGTAACGTGCCCGCGACATTTGAGCGCATGGTGTATGCCGTTCTCCGAGGCCTCAAATAGAACACGTGCTTGTGGTTTTTGGATAATGGAATAGTGTCTGCACCTGATTTGCCTACTAACCTTCATCTCTTCGAGCATGTCTTACGCTGTCTCAGGGACGCTGGCCCCCAATTAAACGTGAAAAATGTCACTTTGGGTTGCGCAAGCTGACGAATCTTGGACGTGTCCTGTAGAAGGACATAGTTCTCCCGGAGTGCCACTAAGCTACGTGCTGTTAAATAATTCCCAAAGCCCGCATCTCTAAAAGACTTGTGTGTTTCAGGGAGCTCTGTTACTTCCGCTGCTTCTTTCGAAATTCCAATTCGATTATGGCACCACTGACAGAGCTTCTACAACAGGGATACCCGAAGCTTCCCACATTCGTCAAAACTGCAGCCTTTGCGAGGCTACGTCACCTGCTTACAACAGCACTGATACTGCCCCATTTCGACCAAACTGCTCCCTCAGAAATCCATACATTTGCTAGCGGGGTTGATCTTGGCGCTTTGCTCGCGCAGAGAAAGCCCGGCGACAAAGAGTATGCTGCTGCTCACGCATGCCGGACACTCGCGAAAGCTGAAGCGAATAATTCAGTCACGTAAAAAAAGAATGTCCATCAATCATCTGGATCATAACAATATTTCGTATGGCCACTCCTTCGATGCTGTTACCGATCACCACGCACTTCGCTGGTTGTCGTCCCTCAAATATCGCTGCAGCCGCCTGGCCAGGTGGGAACTAAGGCTCCAAAAGTAACACATGCGAGTGGTTTACTGCTCAGGCAAAATGCACGCAGATGATAATGCGCTTACGCACTAGCCTAGCCACGCCGATATTGTCAGTGTCTCCGTCCTAGATGACCCACTACCTCCCTTAGCTTCTGTCGAGATGGCTTTGGAGCACTGCAAGGACTCCTGGTTTTCATCTGTGATATATTATCTATCTGATAATCCTGCACGCACACCATAGCGAGCGCTACGCCTACAAGCTTCACACTTCACTGTCCACGGCATAATTGCATATTGCCGTAAGTAGCGTTCCGCTGGTCGCAAATGGTTGCTGGTATTACTCCGGCATTGCCACGTGATGTATGCGCCACCTTGCACGCCTATCCTCAGGGTGCACATGCTGGTACTTCCAACACCTGTACGAGACTACGTAATAGGTTTCTTTGGCGTGGTATGTGCACCTTTGTGCATTGGTGCATTCAATCTTTCAGAGAATATCAATGCCGCAAGCCTCATTCTTGCTGCTCTTCTGGAACAATGCGACGTTTGCCGTGCCCTTCGCTACCCTTTGGACCAGGTAGGGGTAGACCTATACGGGCCTCTGCCGTACACAGATGCTGGCCATCGCTGGGTCATTTTGGCTATAGACCACATAACGGGGTATGTAGGAACGGCCGCTGTGCCAGTCGGGACAGGTAACGACGTTGCCCCATTCCTATTTCGAGCCTCGTTCTGCGTCACAGCCCTTCCCGCGAGCGTCTGGCCAACCGAGGCCAGAAGAACGTCTCACTGAAGCCCGAGTTATGCATTGTTGTACCACGCCATACCACCCGCAACAAACAGCTTGACCGAGTCGTTTACCCGAACTCTTGGCGACATGCTTTCGATGTGTGTCGCCTTCAACCACGCCATTTGGGACGTCATCCTTCCCTAAGTCACGTACGCCTACAGTGCGAACCCCCAGCAACAACGGGCTTTTTTTCTCTTTATGCTATGTGGTCTAGAACCGTCATCTCCCATTGACAATATTCTTTCTTACCACCCAGACTTGCCAAAGGGCATACCGCTTTGCGAAGCCACCTAGTATGCAGAAGAAAGTCGACAAGTAGCACGGTCACTTACATTCCAAGAACAAGCGCTACAGAAATTTCGTCATGACGACGGGCGCCCCACCACCAGCTTTCGCCGGACGCTCTCGTTTGGTTGTGGTTGCGTCCTACGTCGGCCCCAGGTGCCTCCTACAAGTTTGTTTCTAGATACAATGGACCCTACCAGGTCCTACAGCAAACTTCTGCGGTAAACTACGCCACTGAACCTCTGGAGCCCCTCCGGACCTGCATCACCGAGGCCGAGAAACTGCACGTAGATCTCCTCAAGCCGTATCACGAGCCCTTCGTTCTCACGATGCCTTTGGCCACCTGTGTTTTTCCATCTTCAGCGAAGGGGACAGATGTAATGAAGAAGTGCACAGTGCCCGGCTCCGTAGCCGGATTTTGAGGCCTACGCAAGTGGGGCTCGGGCTTGACGTTGTTCCTGGTGTGACTAGCTGCGCCTTCCACTCGGTGTCATTCGCGTAGTGCAGAGTCGTGTAAGACTGTTTCGTCGTACAGCAAGCACAATAGCAGTGAGAACAGCGAAAGCACGCACACGGAGTGGTAATACATGCCGCATGTTTGTGCAGCCAGAAGATATTTTCGCATACTGTAGTCATTGCTGCTTGCAGAGGATAGACAGTAGTTCCTCATCAAACTTGTATGAACTGAATTCACCCAAATTTTTTGGAAAGTGTGATAAAGTTTCTCACATGCACTATACAGAGCACGACGGCACTGCATTCAAGCAGTGCGGTGCTGGCTTGGACGAAGAAGATAGGAGCGATAGTTGACAGCGCACCATTGCCAGACATTTTCTGCTTCTCGATGAGAAGGCTTGTTCTAACGTTTGTATCACTAGGTTGCTTCAGCAAACCGAGAAATCTTTTTTGACCATACCTAGTTAACAGAACTTCCTGGTTGTACATATCGACGGTGTACAAAGCGCTGTACTCAACGACACTGGACCACACCTTCCTATGAGCGCTCATTTTCATGGAGAACTGATGAAAAGTCTGACGCCTGCGAGGCCTCAAGTCATTCTTGTACTCGTTGGTGGAACAGCTGCAGTCGTTGGAATGTGCCCCACTCGTGTTTCCGTCACTGACCGCCAGACAGTTGTTCCATCCAGCTCCCTGCCAAATAGCCGCGTGAGATGAACCTGGGCATCTACCTCCTTTCCGCGCACTCCTTCCTTATTGCCTGTTCAGCCAGAACCCTCAATCTTGATGTTCCCCTTTAGACCGCTCCAACCCACCTCGAAGCAACCTGTTCTACCGAGTACGCCCGCTTGCCACCGCAGACCTTGACTTACGTGTACTTTGTGTTCTCGGCGCCAGTTCCTGATGGTGACTATGCTGTGATGCCCATTATCGTCATCTTCTTCACCTGCGGTATCACAGTACCTCATAGCATTCTGCGTATAGTAGCGAGCCGCATCTGCCATCCTGTTGTAAATTCCTGCTTAGCACCGCCAGTGCTGCTACGAGGCATCTCAGTCGTCCACATTTGCGTGTTCGTTGTGACGAAGTGGAAGCTTTCACTATTGGAAAAACTTCGAGCACTGTAAACACACAGGCGCACTAAAGGAAAACAGCACACGTGCTCACTCACAGCTGGTCGTTAGGAATTAGCCCACTTATCAATACTTTTGGAAGTTTTCCCGGTGTGCGCTTCTCCTGGCTTTCCGGCTTATCAGTGGTCTGATTATTGCCCTGATCACGCTATTAGGCGAATTATTGTTTTTTGAATACCTCAGCAGAGAAAGTACCCAGCCACGCTCTGCTTTGTTGCCTTGACATCTTTAACATTAGTGACCATCTCTTGGGCCAAGCTGTAGGTGTGACTCATGGCATCGCCAAACATGCGGTTCCTGTTAATCGGTGCCAATATCGGGTGTCCGCCCGTGAGCGTCAAATTACTCAGTGAAGTTGGCAATATGGTCGTCAAGAACATCATCGAGTTATCTTACAGTGCCTGCGAATCACCTGTTGTCTCAACCAAAAAAACCATAAGCCATTTCACTATGGGCAGGTGGATGACTAGCGAAGCTGCTTACACGTAGGCCCGTTGACCCTCGGGAGACCGGACTACACCGGACCTCCCCATTGCAACGTCATAAGAGAAGTGAACTTCAAAAAAGAGAAGGACAACTTGTCGTTCTGCTTTTTTAGAAGGATTCGCGTGGACGCTTTGACCACCGCCTCGAGGAGATGGGGGAAACTAGAGAGCGTGATGTTTCGAGGGCACTGTCACGACGTAACAGGAGGAGAGGAAACTTGGGTCTCTACACCGTAAAGCTATACCAAAGATGTCTATCCAAATTGTGCAATCAGTCCTGCACGATTGGTCAAAAAATTTTCGGGTTATCCTTCCTTCCCCTGTGTTTTTCGCGACGTCATGAAAATTGCGAGAGTGGTTTCTCAAATGGTGTGTGCAAATTGATTATGCATGATAAGGGCGAACGGTCAGTGCGGTCCAGCTTAGGGTTTCCGTTTCCAAGAAAAGGTTTAATTATACAGGATGCTTCAGAAAAAGCACTTGAAATATAGGGAAGATTTCGGTACTTGCGGAACTTTGTTTGTATCGCCAGAGGCATGCACTCTGAAATACCTACAACAACTTATTCAATAAGTCATACTGCGAATTAAACAAATTGCCTTATATTGCATGTAGGACTCTGTTTGATAAAGATAGTCGATTGTTTTTTGCCAAATCGTGAGGCGTATTCACATCAGTAGTGGTCGTCAGCTTTGGGCATAATATTTGCGTGCTCCGTCGCTTGTTTCTATTTCCTAGCAGCTATTGGCCAGTATATGTGAAGTTGCAGCAATTAGGAGCATCAACTCTTGCATGACTGAATGTGGTTGAAAACTGATTCGAACTCAGATTTCAACTGTTGCATTTGGATTATTTGCCAGAACATTTTTGTTATACAATTCATTGTTTTATTAGGCTTGAGTACTTTTTTAAGTATTCGAAGCATTTTACAACGTATGATTTTGTGATAAGAAGAAACGCCTAAGAGATATCATATGTTGTCCGTCTCAAGACCTCTATGCGGCACGACCACAATCACTTGTTCGATGATGAAACTATTATTTAGGAACGAAACAGTATGGCAGAACAAAATTTCCAAGGAAGTCGCATGCGCGTGGATCAGGATACGCAAACAGCGAATAGTTCTTTAAGGTTTTCCCGCGTGAATAGCTTTAAATATAAATATGAATTTTTACTTTACCTAATGGATCGTGTGGAAGCTTTCCATCATATCCTGGTAAATCTGCAAAAGCATATTGTTGAGCATTAATGGACACTCAGTTCAGTTAAACAAAAGCAGTTGCATGCTTAATTGATCTCATGACACTGAATTGAACTCAATTGTGGGGTTTTTGCGTGCGATAACCACGATTTGACCACGGTTTGAGGGACTGGGGAATAATGTTGACCACTACGGCATTTATAATATTCCCGGATGCATTGCACACGGGCATTTTTGGGTTTGGCCGTCATGAAGATGCAGCCCCTGCAAGCCGGGATTTCATCCCGTGACCTCGTGCTTAGCGGCGCATTACCTTAGGCGCTAAGCCATCGCATTGGGCATCTGAACAAACAAAAACATTTTTTTATTATATTAGCATCGTGTAAATAAATGCCGACCTTAGCCTTCGCGAAAAATTACTAATGTCTGGAACTTTGTTTCGGCTAATCCAAGTAATATCAAAAGTTCAATGAAATAATAGTGGAAAGCTACATTTTTGAACCACAACAAAATTGTAGCATGTGGAACGCTCCTTGTTTGATGCTACATGCAACGAAGCTTTCTTTCAATGCAGAAAAAGCATCCAAGCATGTGTTGGTTACTGTTTTTCCATTTTTACTTCAAGGGCGTACCGAAGGCTTCATTCAGGTGTTTCGAAAGCTCAACCTAATGTCCTCTAACCAAAACACAAACGCTTTATGTAACATTTATCGACAAATTCTTTTAGTGGTCTTCTTGGACTGAATTTTTGTCCTATATCTACACTTTAATGGCCCATTCTATACAATATTTGATATTATTTATGTGATACATTAATTTCGTACATGCAATATAGCATAGCTATATATGCCTCGCCCAAACAAGTGTTCAATCACACTTCCTGCTCTACATGTTGACAGTTGTGAAAGTTAAATTGCGTGCTCACCACAATACTGTCACGCAGGAGGGATAAGCGAAGTGGATTATCAAAGCCTTTTACAACGCCAATCGCAATGCCATCTGTATCAGCCATTGTAACGTTATGCTCTATAGTAAAAAAAATGTTTTCTCGAAGACTCGCATTAAGAGAAAGCATTAGCACGGGCCGAACTACGATGCGACCTATTCAAATACATGTAAAACACAAGAAGGCTTTTCTGAGTTAACCCCTCAACCGATGTTAATGAAATTGGGTGCAGTTGAGAGAGAAAGCTATATTCTAGCAACCGCCTGAAGCAGAATTTTACTTTAGGGCTTGAATTTTCTCAAAACAATTTTAAAGGATTTAAAAGTTTGAATAAAATAGACCCATAAACTTTACAAATTCATAGCTCTGCATCGACGACAGATATCGCGGTTCTGTAAACGACATCTATTGGAACTTTCAAAGCGGACAGATGTTATATGTGAATTATATCGTACGCGAATTTGTCGCCTTGTTTACAAGGATTATGCGAAAGCTGTATTTCCCTATTACTGAGTTTTTTAGACTCATGTGCAACATATCGATTTTGTAGGCTTTAGATGTTCTATCAGATACTATTCACAGGATTGTGATGTCATTTTTCTTGCTGAGTTACATAGTTGTAAACATGATAGTGTCGCTCTCTAAAAATTTTTGATTTCTCCCAATGTTTAATGAACATGGACGACCTAAATAAAATATTAGAAACCAGCAGTCATTAGATTTTAAGTTTTTTCTTTTAAATGCGTCATACCTTGCCAAATTGGGTAAAGTGGGTGCCGAGAAAAACCAATCATCCTTTTAGATTTAGATAACACCCGAGCTAAAGCTTGCTCTTAACGGTGCCGCGTATCTTCAACTACAAAAGACGATTGTGAGTTGTTTGTTAGTTTTAGTTTTGGGTATTCTCACTTTCCGGTAACCAAGTATCTATCTATCTATCTATCTATCTATCTATCTATCTATCTATCTATCTATCTATCTATCTATCTATCTATCTATCTATCTATCTATCTATCTATCTATCTATCTATCTATCTATCTATCTATCTATCTATCTATCTATCTATCTATCTATCTATCTATCTATCTATCTATCTATCTATCTATCTATCTATCATATTTTATCATTCCCCCCTAGATCACTATTTAGAGCGCCGGGTGGCTGTGCAAAGGCAACCGGGTTCAAACGCAACCAGCGGAGCAACTTAGTGAGCAACCCGCCGCGGTAGCTCAGTGGCTATGGTGTTGGGCTGCTGAGCACGAGGTCGCGGGATCGAATCCCGGCCACGGCGGCCGCATTTCGATGGGGGCGAAATGCGAAAACACCCGTGTACTTAGATTTAGGTGCACGTTAAAGAACCCCAGGTGGTCGAAATTTCCGGAGTCCTCCACTACGGCGTGCCTCATAATCAGAAAGTGGTTTTGGCACGTAAAACTCCATAATTTAAAAAAAAAAAAAACTTAGTGAGTATGTGGCAATGTGTGCCTATGTGCCACTTTTCAGTGAACGTCTTTCGCTCGTTCAATGGTCCCTGTAGGTGTGAGACTGGGAAGTGACCCCTAGTCGAAGACACTCTTTAATGCGAAAGCGTTATATACGCCGTGAAGGAGAAAATGTCCTGCTGGCGTGACCACGCCAAGGCCCGAAAAGGCTACGAACCCACTACGATTGGTGGAAATCGAACCCATGCTTTTTGAGTTTAACTGAGTCGAACTTAAAAATGTGGCTTTTGCGTGACCATTTCATGGTCCGAAAAGACTATGAATGCACGACTTTCGGTGTTAGTTAAGGAGAAGTTAATTGAGGCCAACGCTGGCGTGACCACAAAATGGTCCGAGCAATCGTGATTCATGAATGTCCGTGCATGTGTGCTATGACGTCTAAGCCAAGTACGTAAAAAAATGTTGCCGCATAGAGTCTTAACGTTGCAGTCGTGTAGTTAACGACTAGGAAAGCATAGACATCGCTCGGTGGTCGCACTGCTTTCGCGTCCATCTACCCAGGGATAACTAGGCGTGCCTTGAATTTTGACGCCTCTTTGAAGCGATGGGTATGCACTACCCTATCTGCACTAGTCTTCAATGAACCTCCTTGATGCCAACTTGGATCACAGGGTATGTGTCAGTAGGTTTGCCACTCATCACTGAAAATTTTGAACGCCAACTTTGGTAACTCAGTATGTGCCTCTTAGAATGTATCGATATACACTGATGGAAAACTTTCCTTAAGTTTGTCCTATGCTTAGACAAATTTAACCCATGTCACAATGGTTCCTCAGCAGTCTGACAGTGTAGCAGGGTGTACCATAAATGCACTTGGTAGATGCCGCGTTTAGATGAACTGCATTGATGGATTGCGATAAGTGTGCACTCTTTTGAAGAGGACGACGACAAGCCAGCTTAACCCTTATGCCTGTATTATCTCAGCTGTGTTACCTCTCGCCGCAGTGCTCAACTCTGTGACGGTTTAATTAAACCAGAACGCCTTAGAGATCCATGCAGTACCCGAGACCAGCGGCGCATAAACATCGCGTGAGAGTTTGCAAGCCACGTGGCACAATGTTGTCGCCGATGTCGTTGTAGCCTCCCGACTTTGCGAGACTACAAGGCTACTGACTCCCGATGGCACTATGCTCCAGCAGATACGCTCTTTGATTTCTCGTCTCCTATCCACCGAAGCATGAATGCTCATCAGCCTAAGTCGCCACACCGACATTCACTATCCCCCATTGTCTGTCACCCTTTAGCCCTGCAGGAGGAAAGCTAAAAAGCGCAATTCTGGAGGCAAGTACCACGTCTCATTAGACTGCCTAAGGCCTCGTTTTTTTGTGCGAACGTCACTGAAGTTTAATTCCGAAGGTGTGGGCGTTCACGCACTTGTCGACACAAGTGCACCGGTTCAGTGATTGCTGAACAGCTGCGCCGTACGCTTCAAAAAGTCGCTGTGGCTTTCCTGCTAATACGCTACGTTCAGCAAGCGCTAAGCAAATTGAGGCTTTAGGAATATGCACCTTCGTTGTTGCTATACATGACAGTTTAAACTGCAGCGAGTTTCTTTTTCTTGCCCGCTTCTTTCGTGCCACCCTTCTAGGCTGAGTACTCAACCTCTCTGATGGTGTTATCGATTGTGCTCGTGAAGAACTTACACTGTCTTAATTTTGTTGTCCTCTTACCGAAGAGCTGCCTCCATCTTCTGCTCGAGTGTGCTCCCACCGAAAATGATATCTCTCGTTTCTCTTCCATCCTTCTGTCGGTTTCCTGTGCTCCGTTCTAAGATTCCGCAGTTCTATTCACGCCATCTACACTTGACGCACACCGTCATCTTCTTACTTACTTTTGCCCTTATTCCCATTCGTGAGCATTCCCGCGCATTTTACGTGTGAAATTCGTTTTCGTGTTCATCAAGCTTCCACTATGGCGAGTGTATTGGTTCTGCAGAAGAATTTCTCACAAGCTTCGTCTACGATATGCCAGATCACTCGCCTCGTATTCTAGTTGATGCAATGGCTCCTCCTGTCCCTGCTTCTGAGTCGGCATATGAGAGAAGTTTGGCTCGGTGTATTGATCCCAACCTCAATCTGAGTCAGCGTGCGCAGATGGTAGACCTTCTAATGAATTTCTTCCTTCTTTTCACCTCCAACAACAATGTTCAGGACGTGCTACCACGGCGATTTACCACATCTACACCGCCAGCCATGCGCCAAAGCGCAAGCCTCTATTCCGTGTTTTCGCGAAGGAGTGTCGCATCATGAATGATCGCGTAAATAGCATGTACCAACGCTGTGTGATACAGCTTTCGATCAGGCCCCGGGTATCTTCTCTAGTGTTGGTCAAAAAGAAAGATGGCCCATTTTCTTTTTGTATAGACTATCAATGATTCAACAAGTTAATTAGACAATATGTTTATATTCTACTCGTATTAAAGACGCACTGCGCTACCTCAGATGCACTCAATTTCCTTCATTCTTAGAGTTACTATCTGGTTATTTGCAATCGCCTATGGCTGATTTAGATTGCCCGATACCTGTATTCACGACGCCTAATGGTATATATGAATTACAGTGTTGCCTTTTCGTTTGTGAAATGGGCCTGCTCCATTTGAAAATACGGTGGATAACATCCTGTGGTGCCTGAAATGACAGATATACCTTTGTTAACTCGATGGCCTTCTGATCTTTTCCTCGGAATTGCCCTCTCACCTGTTCTCACTTGCCTCGTCGATGTGGCGCTCCATCTCATCTTCAAGAAATGGCGCTTCGCTGTCTAAAGCCGTCTGAAGCCGTCTCCCATTTACTAGTTCCGATAGCGTGACGTGGAGGATGTGACAACAACCCGAATATGGTGGCGTGATGATAAAGATAAGAAAGTGCCTGGCAGCGGCAAAGGGAAGCAGGCAGAAAAATTCCTACTAAAAGTGAACATAGGAATGGTAACCGTACATTGGAAGTCAATAAATGTTGAGAAACGAATGACGATTATGGCTTCAGAGCGGCCTGTGAATGTTGAAGCTTGCGTTTGCGTATACGTGGCTAGCCCGCCATCGCAAGCAACATCGATAAGAACAATATCCGGTGATCGCTTGCACTTTTTTCGCTGCCGGCAAATCGTCCAGCAGGAAAAGCCACCAGCGATTATAACTGTATGGCAACGGCAGGTGGCATGACCTGATTATTTCAGTACGACTAACGCATTCGTCAAGAGCTATTCGACAATATAGCAGTCAGCAGTAGCGGGAAAACCCAAGCACGAACACGGTAAGCATTTATTTCAGTAGGTGAATATCAACAGGGGGCGCATTGCTTTTAGCGTCCTTTCATACAACAATTCTTGTTGCTTTCATACTTTGTACGCCCTTATTTTTCTTTCACACATAAACATTGCACGCATGTTGTTTCCCTGTCAGCCTACTGCGACGTCAGCAGCTATGATCTGAGCTTCCATTACCAGGTAACTTGGAAAGGTTACACAGTATGGCGAAGATAGTGTGATGAAATCGATGGCGTGAGAGACAATAGGGAACCACTGAAGACGCGACGATGGTATGAGGACAATGAGTCACGCACATTATGTAATCAGACGCTGGCGTGGTCACGGTGTAATGACAATGGTGGGTTAAAGCAGACTACATGACAACCATGGAATGACGGCACTGGATTAACGATAATGGATAACGTTGATAGTGTGTTGACAATGGGGTGACGTCGCTGTAAGAATGACGATGGTACGATGACGATGCGATGACCCAACAGATACAAAGACGCCCTGAAGCCACTCTCCCAATAGTCTAGTCCTAGTGGCTCGGGTTGTGTCAACTTCTACAGCAGCAACAGTAGGAGCTAAGCAAACAGTTCCTGAAGAAAACGAGTTACAGTACAGAACAACGGGACGGGGCTGAGACAGCCGAAGCGCTGTCCTAAGGTTGAAATACAACAGGATGTGGCACTTCATGCAAGTGTGACAAATGGCAAATGTAAGGTTACGCTATGGCTGGAATGATGCGGAAGGTGTGAAGACGATGGCATGATAATGGGAATCATGGAGCTTGAATTGATACAAAGGCATGTCGACAATGGGATGACGGCATGGCAATCACTGCAACAAAATATTATCGATACAAGATGTCTGTATAACGTCCCTGCAATGACTACACGATAGCGACAGTGGCATCACGGCCTATAAGTTTTGATGAAGGCGTTATGACCACGGCTCAAAGATGACATCCTGGTGACTATGACATGACAGCGCAGTGACAGTATGAAAACATCGCTAAGATGACGATGAAATGACAGCAAGTGAAAGATCACAATTTAATAAGGGCAGTAAAATTATATGTTTATTTCTTGAATTAGAATTTATTTAAATTTACATCGTGACGAGGCGTGGCCTCGTCAGGCAAAGTATGCCTTTTGCCACGTCACCCTGGACAACCTTTTCGTTGTCTTAAATAAATTCTGAATGAAAATGAATGACATTCACAATGAAATTTTCTGGGATCCAATACTGGTTTCTTGGGGTCCAAAGCAATATAGTTAAGCAGTGTACAAAACTGTTAGCAGCATGGACAGCTACCGACAAGGCGAATGGTTTGAAGAATGACGACGACAGCGTGAGAATGACACGTTACTGTGGAAACTCGCGTCTATACTCACCCGAATCATTTTGCCACTGCAGCTTGCCTTAATTCATTCCATAGGCGGGGCTTGTGGCTCTATCCGATGTTAGCACCGCGGCACCTTGGGCGGCGCTAACTTGAAGTATACGAGGTGTGTGCGATAAAACCATTACCGGCAAATCGCGGCGCTAAATCTTGTAGTACTGCACTTTATTCGGTGTTAGTAGGTAGTCTAGTTGGCATCGGCTAAACATGCACGACAGCAGCCTGCAGGGATGAGAAGTCAACGAGTATCACGGCGTGATCGCGACAATACTTTCATTAGGACCAAGCTATTCAGGAAGCGATGATTGACAAGAGATCAACGCGTAGCCTGCTGCAACAAGAAAGTCGAAAAAAGAGTTGAATAAGGTTTCAGTTTACATTCATAAATGTGCTCCAAACACATCAATTGATAATTTCATGGTTGTTATAAGCAGAAACCACGCTTCTGCATATGCCACCGCATTAAATATCGGAGCGGGTATGACATGTCAAGCTAATGCCTGCACTGAAAAATAAAGTCTTATCAAGCAGAATACCGAACAGGTACAAAGAAGCCCTGAAGCCACTCTCACGATAGTGTAGCCCTAATGGCACAGGTTTTGTCAACTTCTACAACACCAACAATATGAGCTAAGCAAACAGTGCCTGAAGAAAACGAGTAACTGAGACAGCTGAAGCGCAGCCCTAAGGTTGCAATACAACAGGATTCAGCAGATCAAGCAAACTAACGACTGATCTGCCTTCATAGGTAGTGAAGATGGACTAAACCAATGCAACATATGAAACCTACATGGGCGCTTCTGGAAACACTAGGCGTGCCTGTTGATGGCGACGGCATGACGAGAGCTGGATAACGAAGATGCGTTGACGACACTGGCATGACCAAGAGGGCCTAACGACGGCCAGCTGACAACGAATAGATAATTGCAACTGTCTGATGATGATGCAATGGAAACTACGGCATGAAAATGGTGGCTCAATTATGATGGAGTGAAGGCATGGAAAACTGGTCCCCGAGTATACATAATGCCTCATGACACAGAGCGTAACGGAATTTGGAAGAATGCCAACATAATCTTAATCCATAAGAAAGGGGGCACCAAAGACATGAAAAGTTATAGAGCGATCAACTTACTGTCCGTTGTCTACAAGCTATTCACAAGGTAATCGCAAATAGAACCAGAAATACCTCAGACGTCTGTCAACCAAAGGACCAGGCAGCATTTCGTAAAGGCTACTGAACAATATACCATATTCCCACTATAATTCAGGTGACAGGGAAATCTGCGAAATATCACCAACCCTTATATATAGCTGCCATTGGTTACGCGAATGCGTTTGATCCAGTCGAAACTTCAGCAGTCATAGAGGCATTACGAAATCAAGATGCAGACGAGCCGTATGTGCAAATATCTTAAGGTATCTATAGCGGCTCCGCAGCCACAGTATTCCTCCATAAAGAAAGCAAAAAAATCCCAATAAAGAAGGGCGTCAGGCGGAAAGAAACGATCTCTCCAATGCAATTCACAGCGTGTTTACAGGAGGTATTTAGAGACCTGGATTCGGAAGAATTGCGAATAAGAGTTAATTGAGAATACCTTAGTAACTGGCATTTCACTCATGATATTGCCTTGCTTAGTAACTTAGCGTACCAACTGCAATGCATGCTCACCGACTTGGCGAGGCAAATCAGATGGGTGGGTCTAAAAGTTATTCTGCATAAAACTAAACTAATGTTTAACAGTCTCGGAAGAGAACAGCAGTTTACGATAGGTACTGAGGCATTGGCAGTTGTAAGGGAATACATCTACTTAGGACAGGTAGTCACCGCGGATACGGATCATGAGACAGAAATAATCAGAAGAATAAGAATGTGCTGCGGAGCGTTTGGCAGACATTCTCAGACCATGAACAGCAGGTTACCATTATCCCTTAAAATGTATAAAAGCTGTACTTTACCACTACTCACCTACGGGCCAGAAACCAGGAGGCTTACGAAAAGGGTTCAACATAAACTGAGGACGACGCACCGAGTTACGGAAAAAAGAATGTTGGGTGTAACGTTGAGATAAGAAAAGCGCAGATGGGGTAAGGGAACAAACGCGAGTTACAGGTGTGTTAGTTGGAATTAGCGAAAAGAAATGGGCATGGGCAGGACATGTACTGTGGAGAGGAGAAAACCGATGGTCATAAATGGTTACAAACTGGATTCCAAGGGAAGTTAAGTGGAGCGCAGCAGAGGGTGGCAGAAGTTCAGGTGGGCGGATGAGATAAAGTTTGCAGGGATAACGTGGCCACAATTAGCACATGACTGGGGCAGTTAGAAATGTGTGGGAGAGGCTTTTGCCCTGCAGTGGGCGTAGCAAGGCTGATGCTGCTGCTGCTGCTGATGGTGATGATGATTATGGTGCTCATGATGATGATTTTGATGAAGACGACGATGACGGCAGGGATTCGATAGGATGAGGACGATGCCATGACGAAAAAAAGATAAATTGATCCGAGTTATCATATGGTAAACGAAAGCGTGACGATGGTTACAGGATGACAATGCTAAGATGACGAGTATGTGGCAATGATTACGTCACGGCAATGGCATGATGAGAGTCAAATAACGGTTCTGGAATGATAACATTGTAGCGATAAGAACAGCTTCACGACGGCGATGAGACAACATATGCATGGTGAGCGCATGGCGATGATGACCTGACGACAATGCTTGACTATAGTAAAACGACAAAGCTGGAATGAGCACAATTCAACAATCAAGATTGCGTCCTGAGCACAACAACATACACAGTTGTCGAAGACATTAAACAACGTGTGCCATTGGGTCGGTATAGATAGATAGATAGATAGATAGATAGATAGATAGATAGATAGATAGATAGATAGATAGATAGATAGATAGATAGATAGATAGATAGATAGATAGATAGATAGATAGATAGATAGATAGATAGATAGATGGATAGATAGATAGATAGATAGATAGATAGATAGATAGATAGATAGATAGATAGATAGATAGATAGATAGATAGATAGATAGATAGATAGATAGATAGATAGATAGATAGATAGATAGATAGATAGAATATAAACCTTTATAAAGACTTGTAATATAAAGAAAAGTACCAACCCTCCCACGTAGCATGCGCACGTCTGCTACATCCTTTTAAACACCAGAGAAGAAACGAAGCAAGCGATCACAAGAACCCTCGGTATTTGTAGTTCTGGCTGAGGCGGCTACATTTAAATATGGTTTTACTGCCTGCAACGAGGTTATGTAAATATGATTATAACATGACTTGAGAGGCAGGTCTATTTGCATTACATGTCCCTGTTAATGATTTCGTTTGCTTAAACGAAACGTTTGTGTCTAAAGGAAGTCTTTTATAATTCCTTAAAGTTTCAATTAGTTATAGGAAAAATTGTCTCTATTGGGCAGAGAAAATAAACAATTCCCTACTGGTTTTGTATAAAAAATGAAAAGGGCGCTTCTTCTCTGGAGCTTTGCTGTTTAAAATTTCCGTCTAATTTTTACCCTCTCAATTTCGAATATTGTAAACGTGCGAATGAATGACATTAAGGATATTGCCTACACACGGCCACACGTTAATGTCGAAGCGCCATTGCGTTTATTAAAATGAAGAGTTCAATATCAGAAAAATAACAGTAAGGATAATATGTGGAAGTCTTGCAGCCCAAAAATACAAGGGGAAAGGTGATGTATTTGGAAAAAATATTTTGTTTGCATGAGCGACCATCTATGACAAGCTTTCAATGCTACTGTAACGTTGCACTTGATCGAATGTTATCATCAACATACTTCGTAAATTATATAAATGGAGGGAAAGTGTAATTAAAAGAGTTCTCAACCCGTATCAGTGGCTGAAATGCAATACTATGAACAAGACGAAGCGTTGGAATAAAAACGGCCAAACTGTATAGAACATAAATAAGGCATCCTATCAGGAGATGAACTAGCACAGGACCTATAGACAATACATTTGTGTCATGATACCCTTGCCACTATCACAAGAAGCAAAGACGTTGTACACTCCTGACAAAATAACATTTGTACTTGCCAGGCACAATGTGTTGAACTCTAGATAGGCTGGACAACTGCGTAAAAAGTAAAGTAAGCCTATTTGTGATAGATGATCAACTTACGGCTATGCGACATGATTACGACTCGTTAGTTCATGCGCACTCATGAAATAATTGCGTCATGCTAAAATATCTACTTACCCTTCGCTTTTGAGTGTCCTCCCCCACCTGGAAAGTGCAACGTAAATAAAAATTTTGGCGTTGCGTAGCAAAGTGTTAATGTTTCAGCAATATTCCTGATAATTCGGCACTAATCACAGTATAACACGTTATTAGTCAGTACTACATCTTTGATTTTCGGTGCTCCTGAAAGCCAAAGGCATTATGACTATGTAAAGGACCATATGTGTCAACACAGATGCGCAAAAATAGGCGGACTCCCGCAGTCAGGTCAGAAAGGAAGAAGGATTCTAGCTCAATCAAACCAAGTTTCCGAAGAGATGCCACCAATGCTCTCCCAAAGTGTGCTAATTCTACCTGGGTTGGGTACATGCCAGAGACTTAAATATTCGACGTAATCAGGGGCGCTATAACGTAAAACTATTCCAAACTTTTCTATTCTATTTCTGCAATCGGCCCTCCACGATTCGTTAAAAACTTCTTTGGATCATCTCCATTTCACCTGTCCTTCACGCGGCGTCACGAACACCGCGATAGCTCCCCATATGATATCACGTGTACACGCTGGTTATGCATGATGTGACCGAACAAAAGAAAAATAGTTATTTCTTATTCAACGCCTATTCGCCACTAGCCCTCGGCTATTGGTCAAAACTTTTTGGGTTGCACCCACTTTACCTGCCTGTCACGTGACGTCACAAAACTGCGAAAACTCACCGCGTCAAAGGAACATGTACGCGTTAAAGATGCTTTAGTATGCCGAACAAAACTGAATGTTGTTCTGAATAGCCGCAGGTTGCCCGAAAGGAATTCCGAAAGGAATATTTTTTATTCAGAAGCCATCTTTTATCGCGAAAGCAATAAAAGATGGCTGCTGCCTATCGCTCAGGCACTGGCTATTCGTACCTGCCGGAGAACATCGGTTTCTTTTCCTACAAAAAATCTTTTTGCGTGGCCGTGTAACCTTTTTGAGCACTTTTGGCACGTTTACGACCTCGTTCTGCCAACTCTTCTTTACTGAGGATCCATTTTAGTGTCATTCTTAAGCCTCCGTCGCACGCCGCCGCGATTTTCCACCAGCCACCTCAGGCTAAGTAAGGGAAAGTGTACCAATGCAGACGCCGGCATCACCCTCTTAATCCGGTTATCAATTTTCAGTGCAGTGGCTCGGACCCATCGAATCCCTCTCCACTTGAGCATGCTCCTCCCCTCTTGTCAGCCGATTAGCTATGACAAGCCCCTCAGTGTAGGCAATCTTATTCGTTTTTCAAGGAAACAAAAGTGACCTCCTATGAACGAGGACAGCGTTTGATTGGTTTGTTCAGGCAACCCTGTGGGTGACCGCCTGATACTTGCGTCGGCGGTTACGCACATTTGACGTCAGGAGATTGGAATACAAACATATTGGAATAGTTTTTCATTATAGGGCTCCAGGTCACTCAACATCTGCGCGTATTCAAAGGAATGGACGCGTAGGCCATACTAAGCAAAGGTACGATGTTTAAGCTCAACTAAATCTGGCATGACGACATCAAGAAATAAGGGGCTAGTACTAAATATTGCTTGCGTTCACCCAGTGGCTCAAAAAATTCATTTCTTAAACTGTATTTGAAGGCGAACCGCCTCAACTGAGAGTGTGTATTGTCTGTGTACGAACACAAAGTTTTGCATGTTCGCAATCGGAAACTGCACTTCGCTCATCAACCATATTTAGGCAGCCTAACAAACCTCAGTGATTGTCAAAGCAAGCACTGTGCTGTTCTCGCGAGTCAAATCACCAAAGTTGGTGTCGCGTGCACTGTAAGCACAAAAACACGTTTTAATCCTGATTTTGTTGGTTGGCTGGGTTGGTTACATAGGTTTAGCAAAGTGGTGCCGCCTAAGATCAATATGTCCAATGCGGTGAACAATGAGCGCTTTAAGAAATTGTTAATTGTGTTGAGTTACTGTCACTATTGTACCATGCATCAGTGCTTGACACAGGAGGCTCCCAACACCTTTGCTTGGAGACGGAAGTTTCTTGGACACCAGGTCGAATTCTGAACAGCGTAGTTACGTTATAGCAGGCGAATATTCTGGAAGTACCAACGTTCCGATGAATGTCGACGTTAATTCAATTAGCATTTAAGCACTAGAGTGGCACACCATATTGCATTCACATGGACACGTCATGTATAAGGTGCGCATGTATCCCGACTCCTCTTGTTTTTGCTTATGGACACGCTACTACATTTGAAGCTGCCGCCACGTATTCCACACGTGGTGACTGTTTGAACATATTAAGGAAACATTGCATATTTCTATAGAAGCCCATGGGAAATTCCAATCTGCACCTGAGAATTTTAAACAATAACTCAGTGCCCTTATCCTCTGTGAAGCAGGATGACCAGCGAAGCTTTGTATGTGGGCCCGGTAATGGCGAACTGCAGCTACGCCGCGGGTTGGCCCGGTGTACTACTACCTTCATGATCGGCGCATGTATGGGGAGTGCGTAATGCCTGAATCACCTCCATCGCGGCTCGGCCTACCATCGCACTACGTTGGGATTTTTTCTACATGGCGACACAATAGTGGGTCAAGTAGCCCTTACCAGCTTTTCTGTAGAATTCATGAATCATTTCACTCTGTGAAGGTGGATGACCAGTGAATCTGTTGAGCAGTTGGCACAGAGGTGACACAGAATTTTGAACAAAGGTAAGAACACGTTTATTAACATGTGTTTGAGTGGAAGATATATTGTGACGAAGAGGAACGGCAGCAAGATCCCTCGGCCGCACAACGAGTCTCTCACACGCCATCGACACTGGGAGCCATGCACCCATTCGGCGGCGTCCCTACCGAGTATCGGCGACCGAACGACGTGTTATAAATGACGAGGTAAACGATAGGCTGAAACGCGGTGTCGTCCAGCCTTCCAGTAGTCCCTGGGCATTACCAGTCGTCCTATAGTTAAAAGAAAAGACGGCACCATACGATTTGGCGTGGATAATCGAAGGCTTAAGAAAATTGCCCGAAAGGATGTACACCTGTTGTCACATATCGACGACACCCTTGACGGTTTACAAGGAGCGGAGTTTTTTTCCTCCTTAGATCTCCACTCTGGCTACTGGCAGGTGCCCATGGCTCACACTGACTCTTCTAAAACTGCGTTTGAAACACCAGATGGCTTGTGTGAACTCACTGTAATGCCATTCGGTCTGTGCAACGCTCCCACCAATCCTGAACGCATGAAGGACGGCATCGTGCGCAGCCTGAAGTGGCACCCTTGTCTCTGCTACCTCGACAACGTTGTCTTTTGCCCTGATTTTTCGACCCATCTTCGCCGTTTACATCAAGTTTTGACCTGTCTCCAGAAAGCTGGGCTCCTGCTTAAATATAAAGAAAGCCTATTTGCAGCTCAAAAATTGACTATATTAGGCCATGTTGTCTCCATAGAAGGCATCTTTCCTGATCCTGCTAGACTTCGCGCCGTATTCGAATTCCCGAAGCCCACTAACTTAAACACACTACGTTGCTTCATTGGCCTATGGTCCTAATTTCGACGTTTCGTTCGCAATTTCGCTACTGTGATCACACCACTAAATAAATTCCTACAAGGCGACAATCAACTTTCTGGTCGGAAGCCTCAGATGATGCCTTTACGACTCTTCGTCGCCTACTCATGTCTCCGCCGATCTTGCGCCATTTTGGCCCAAGCGCACCTCCTGAACTTCACACTGACACCAGTGGTGTCGGCCTTGGTGCCGTGCTTGCACAGCGTCAGAATCCTAATGCCGAATAAGTGGTCGCTTATGCCAGTCGCACCCTCACAAATCCTGAGGCCAATTACTCAAGTAACACAAAAAGAGTGCCTGGCTGTCGTATGGGCTCTTCAAAAATTTTGCCGATATCTCTACGGTCAATACTTTGACGTGGTCACGGGTCATTATGCCCTTTGCTGGTTGTCTAACCTAAAAGACCCATCAAGCCGCCTCGCTCGGTGAGCCCACCGAATCCAGGAATATCCATAACCGTCGTCTATCGCTCTCGACGCAAACAGACCGACGCTGATGCCCTCTCGCGCTTCCCAGTTACTTCAGACAGCAGTACTTCTACCTACAGACATGATATCTCACAACTTGACATCCTGGACACGGCCCCGGCTGAGCGTAAAGACGCATGGATCGTCATGATAGCCGACTTCTTGTCAAATCCTCCGGCAGCTTCGGCCCCTCGAGTGTTACGCCGACAGGCGCAGCATTTCACCGTCCGCGAAGACTTTTTTACCGCCTAAACTATCACAATGACGGCCGCACATGGCTCTTAGTAGTGCCCCGCCGCCTTCGACAAGATTTATGCTCAGCTTTTCACTCTGACTTACAGTGTGGTCACGGCGTAGTGTCGAAAACCTACTCATGGCTTCGCCTACGGTATTATTGGCGAGGGATGTACAACTTCGTCCACAAATACGTACGCTCCTGCATTGCCTGCCAACGCCGCAAATGTGTCCCGCATTTCTCCACCGCACCTCTCCAGCCGCTTCCCTGCCCAGCTCAGCCATTCGACCATGTGGGCATTGATTTATACGGGCCTGTTCCATCTACTGGCGCTGGCAACATATGGATTGATGTCGCTGTAGATTATCTGACACTATATGCTGCAACCACCGCCTTGCCCACCGCATCATCAAAAGACGTCGCCTCATTCATTCTGAACAACTTTGTTCTCCGCCATGGCGCACCCCGTGAACTGCTGAGCGATAGGGGTAGCAATTTCCTGCAGGATGTCCTGCAGTTACTCCTATCTGAATGCCAAATTATTCGCCGCACTACTACTGCTTATTATCCACGAACCAATGGCATAACAGAACGATTAAACAGAACTCTTGGTGATATTCTATCAACGTTTGTTGCGTCTGACCACTCTAACTGGGATCTTGTACTTCCATTCGTCACATACGCGTATAATACTACGTCTCAAGCCACTACCGGATTCTCACCATTCTTTCTGCTTTACGGAGCACCATTGATACGGTTCTCCTGTACCGGCCGGACCCTGCTGAATGCACATCTCTTTCTACGGTCGCTCAGTACACCGAGAAATGCCGACAACTCGCCCGTTCTTTGACGTCTGCTCAATAGTGCCGCCAAAAAGAGTGCCATGACCTCAGCCCACCCCCTCACCCCTTCCCTATCAACTCACTCGTGTGGCTTTGGATACTGCCTGCTGCTGCCCATGGCTTTTCGTCCAAGCTTCTCCCGAAGTAGCAGGGGCCCTACCACGTGGTTGCGCAGCGATCACCTGTTAATTACGTGGTCGAGCCCATCTCACCATCTCTCTATCTGCGTCGTCGGGGACGAGAGACTGTGCACATTGACCGGCTGAAGGAGTATTACGATCCGCTCACTTTTTCCTAGATCGCCAGGATGGCTACTCTTCACTTCCGGCGGTGATTGAGACGAAGAAGATCGGCAGGCTAAAAAGCCCCGTTGCCATCGCGGCTGCTACGATACTGGCTGCGGCCTAGCTGCGGTTGCCGCGTTGATCGCCGCTCCGCTACGACCCGAACAAACCCCCCTTACAATATATATATATATATATATATATATATATATATATATATATATATATATATATATATATATATCATATATATATATGATGAGATTAGCTTTCGCTGATGCCGAACGAAAATGCACGGCAACTCAGCCATAAACACCATTGGTGCAATATTTGTCATTGAGGAGAAGCACATACGCTGTGACCCAAGAGGGTATGAAAGAGGTTCATTTAAAAGCTGCAGCTACCCTATGCCACATACCGAGTGCTCATACAGAGAACATACTGAGCGCGATATAGTTGAAGACTTTGACGTCAAAGCCGACAGTAACGACCAAGACCGTGTTTTTCCCAGTTGGACGGTAACATACGGCGATGGGTGCGGTATCCCCTGCAACTAGAGGAGGCAGTTATTGTCTATCTGCTGGTATAGCGAAGAGTGGCAATTGAAGCTACGTTTCAAATATTTTCTGCTTATGTTTCTTTTATTTCCACAGTATGTATATGGATGCATGTGGTGAAAAAACGTCGTCGGCACCAACGCCACAGCTAGCACGACAGTTCTTTGACGGCCTCAAGACACGGGGAGTGCTCTCTGTTGTAAAAGCCATTAAGCGCTGTAGACGCACCGTCAACACTATGCTAAATCACATTGATGGCGGAGAAAGGAAGTTTTCAGCGTTAGTTCCTTGCAAGAACATTTACTGACATTTCTTTGAGCAGGCTAAAGTTCCGGCTAAGCTACTGCGTGTATCCTATCGTGATGTGGGGATAGCAAACAGGAGATTCAAACTGCATAATTTCAGAAGAAGCACCAACGCCACAGCTAGCACGACAGTTCTTTGACGGCCTCAAGACACGGGGAGTGCTCTCTGTTGTAAAAGCCATTAAGCGTTGTAGACGCACCGTCAACACTATGCTAAATCACATTGATGGCGGAGAAAGGAAGTTTTCAGCGTTAGTTCCTTGCAAGAACATTTACTGACATTTCTTTGAGCAGGCTAAAGTTCCGGCTAAGCTACTGCGTGCATCCTGTCGTGATGTGGGGATAGCAAACAGGAGATTCAAACTGAATAATTTCAGAAGAAGCAGTTTGGATATCTAATCTATCATCTGTGCTTACTTGACAATTGGTATCAGGTAAATCTTTTCAAGGCGTTTAGCCCGCGTGAGTTGTTCAAGTTAAGGTTTATTCACATTTTTCTGCGTGCATTATAACTGCATTAGTGACGTGTTGAAATTCGGCAGTCTCATAGTTATGAAACTCTCAGGGGGAGCACCTTATACTACACATTTATATATTTATTACATTCCTTTTTTATGCATGATTACCCTGACTATAAAGTCAACATAGTGGAGCTCCCACCGATGCCGCCACGCGGGGACGCTAAAGTTTGGGCCTTCGTGCTGGCTGCGAAATACGACAAAAACAAAGTGTGTGCTTGAGGGCTGCTAGGCTGGTATTTTCTATGTGGAACTCCACTGCGACACCTGGGTTCAAAAAATTGCTGACTCCGGCCTAAGAAGCGAACTACTTGAGCTTGTTACCCGCCTCAAGCAACCTTCCGCTTGACGCTAACTCAAGCCCATGGCCTCTGCATCTACAGATGTCCTTGTCGTGCAAGAGCCCGCAAGTTTCGTTCACCTAGGTCGGAGCCATCTTCGATCAGCACCACATCGCCTCGAAAACTTCTGGTGGCGCAACCTTTCTCCTGATTCGGCTCAAGAGGAGGTGGACGTCACTGCTGCACCTTTCGGTGATGCCCCCTACCAGCGCCCTAAGCAGAGTATTGAAAATCGCACCACAGCGTCTGATAGCGTGCGCCTGCAGCACCTGGTCACGTCCGAGGAGCTTGTAGATGGCCGCTCCTAACAGCTGCTAAACAGTATCGGGCCGCTCCTGGGCAAAAACAGCGTTGACTAGAACGGTGCGCTGCTGAGGGAGATCTCCCTGCCGCGCTTGCCGTAGCACACCGGTGTCTTGAACGTTACGTCTTGAAAGTGAACTTTACTCTCGATGGCCTCGTTTAGCCTGCTAACCGAGTCCACAATGCAATATCTCATTTAGTGGCAGCCCTCTCTTCAACATTATTTATTATGCCCCCACCCATAAGCCACCTATCGCCTGAGGTCCCAGATCGACCAGCTCGCCGTTTACATTGGCGCCCTCCGGACGTCCTCTCATGACCAGCGCCACTCCTCGTCACGTGCTAGCTGCCGTTCGTCTTCTTTGAGCGGACCCCGCCCACGCAGTGTTTGTAATTCGCCTATTTGCTTGTACCATTAAACTTTATGACACCACACCCACCACTGCAAATCCCCATCGAAGTAGTGAGGTCTCGGACAGCGGCATGTGATCTCGCCTTACAACCCCGCTGTCATTTTTTATTCATCGATTACATTGGCGGCCTACGCTTTCTTGTAGATACGGGGAATAAGGTCACCGTACTGCCATCTTCGCAGCGTGAACGTACTTCTAGGTCACCTGCACCTACGCTCATTGCCGCTAACTCCACCCCCATCACAACGTATGGCCTGCCTGCTAGTAACAGCGCAAAATGTAGACAAGAGACGAGAAAGAAGACACCACAAGCGCTGACTTTCTTGTTGTTGAAAGTCAGCGCTTGTGGTGTCTTCTTGTCCCGTCTCTTGTCTACATTTTGCGCTGTTACTAGCACGATGGAAAACCAACAAGCGCAAGCTGCTATTCTAGCGAAAGTATGGCCTGCGGTCCCTCACTCTCGAACTTAGCCTGCGGGTCCACAGGAAGTGCCTATGTTTTTAATTGAAAGTTAGAGGCTGTCGAGCTTCTCCACGGTATTAGTTGGAAGAATTATTCGAGCCTGTTAGTGCTCCGAAATATCCGACTCAACATTTGAATTCGCGTTCGCATTATTACGCATGGAAGAGAGGATGGTCCTTGCCCAGTCTACGCAAATAAATTGGCTGTGGATTTCCAAGTTTATTCAGTTTTATTGAAATGAAAAGCATCAACTGCACGGCACACCGCGTTGTCATATGTTGATTTCGCAAGCCGAGAGGGGAAGGCGAATTTATCATTTTTGCCTATGTGTCCGCCCTGTTGTCAGTCTAAACGCCGCAGGCAACAGCCGTGGCACAACAGGGAGGAGCTTTGCGCCTATCGTAACTCTTCTGCATGCGTAATCATGAAAACGACCATTAAAATTTGGTGTTCGATTTTCTTGAGCAAGAACACGCTATAAGAATTCTTCCAAGGCAAACTGTGTATAAACACGACTGGATCTAATTTTTGAATACAAACATGCACAATTACTCCAATGAATAAAAAGGTTATGAATTAACTGTAGGTATTTGGGCTGCTGACAGCGATAATTATCATCTCACTTTGCGTCCCCCTGGCTACGTAACCTATTTGCACAGGTCGTCTTCATGTGCGTCCGAGCGGAAAATTTCATGAAAACCATAAAGCTTAATTTTGAACACCCGGTGTATCGTTGTTCACAACAGATATGCGTCATATTAGATTCACCGATAACGCGACAGCTGACGCGCTTCCGCGCATCACGTTCCTTAGCACTTCTACATCTGATGCAGACTGGGAACGTCTAGTTAGGGCTTACATGGAAAACGCTGAGTTGCAAGAGCTGCGTGACAACCTCAGTTCCCTCCTTCTGCAACTCGTTCACCACTCGTTTGTTCCTTGTTCACTCTGGTGCGAGACGACCACGGCTGCTCTACGTCCATTCCATCCAGGTGCCTTTCGTCGTGTGGTTTGCCAATTGTTTCACAACATCTGCCATCCTAGCATGCGAGTCAAAATTGGTCTCGTTACACAGCGGTACATCTTGCTGAGCTTTAATACCGATGTTCGCCAGTGTGCTCACTCGTGCCTCAACTGCTAGACCGCTAAATTGACCCACCGCACGAAGACTCCCGCGTAGTCTTTCTTGCCACCTGGCAGCCGCTATGACGAATTTGATCTTGATTTCTTGAGACCAACCTCTCCCTCTCATGACTTCCGCTACATTCTAGCAAGGATTGACCCGTTGGCCCGGTTTCCCGCTTCGGGTGCCGCAGCATTGTAACAACAGATAGCGGCCGGGAGTTTAACTTCGTTCTCTGCACTCCCCTCAACCGCCTGCGTGGCACGAGACGAGACGCTGTAAGTGTATCTCTTAGACCCCTTTTGATTACCCTTACCGTGTCCTACACCATACGCCCTAGCGCACCAATATTCTATAGAATGGTGCTCGAGAGGTAGTGTCGTTAGACCGCCTTAAATGGGCCTACCTCCAGACGCCTCCACAGGAGCTTTCCGCTGATATTGCCGGCCATCCGGCCATCTGCATGTCACCCTGCTTTGACTAAGTTGAATCTCTTTAAAGTTCATAGTAGATTTCGTATACACGAGAACATGTATGAACCGATACTATGCTTGACTCAAGTCGCAATATGCCTGCATGTTTGTAATGGTCAAGCAAGATTTTGGTGGCCTGCTAATTGACAGCTTTCTGGGCGTTCATGGCGAGTTCTGCTCAGCACCGAAATTGTTAGAAACAACCTGCTGCGCTTCAATAGCTTTATTTGTGGCAAGCGTCCCAAAGCGGGATCTGGCATTGTTCAATAGTAGGTTCAATAGCCCATAATTCCGAAATTGATCAAGGTCTTGGCCTTGAGCGGCACTTGCTAACATGCCCCAGAACAATCTTTCACACATCTAATCGTGAAAGAGGTCAGGGAGTTCGCGTCGGGGATGTTTAACTGCCAAACACCACACGTGTTACGCAGATTTGCTGGTTCAATTTCGAGCTCTAGGAGCTGATCTTTTTGTTTGCCTTCGCTTTATTTTGCGTGAATATTTCAACTCGTCAAATAAAGATATTTTTTGTCTTCTTTTGAGCCTCATCTAGCTTCATCATCTGTCAATTCTTGCCAAAGTGGCAAAAAACTTTAGCCTCCCGAGTCATCCTATTCTACTCCCCAAGTCTCTGCCAAAAACATAAGCCCCAATACTTGAACTGCACCCAGTAAAAAACGTACTGTACGAATGCAATGCAATGTGCGTGAGCGCGTTAATAAAGCCATGATCAACATTTAGTGGTACATTTCAGAGTGATTTATAATGCATTAGGTTCGTACTCTTTAGTGATGTGAATAGGTGAAGTTTATATAATTGTGTTATCGTTAGATCACCTTGCTAAAGCATTTACTTTTAAATATTTGAATTAAAATTTTGCAAATAATAATACTTTGTTTGCAATTGATGTCATCCATCTTAAATACTCTTTTAACAAATACCCACATTTTTTTACAGAATTCCTACGTCACTTAGAAGGCATTATCGCCGGGGGGAGGGGGGAACAGTTAGAGACATATGTATTAACAGAAGATGTATTCACAGAAGTAAGTAAACAATGTGTAAAAGAAAGTATCATCCAGGTGGGAGCACACAACAAGTGAACATTTTCGAGTGCAACGGAAAATTAAAACAAAATTAGAACAGTAATTCATTGTCACAGACCGGCATAAAAACGGGATTATCAGATATCGAAACACATTCCACCGGTAACAAATGCCAGTCTGCCACTGTTTTTGGAAAAAAGTATTTGGCAAAACGATTTGTATTACACCTGAATTCTCACACCTTCTTTGAGTGATGGAGTCGAGATGTAATTTGCCTCTGACAGGTAGTTGCGGCCATGATCGTAAAAGATGCTGTGGGAAAATGTCATTTTTAATTTTGTTTTCTTTTGGTTATTAACGTTGCGCCAGCTCAAGAGTTGTTTTATTTCAGTGATACTTTCGAAAGCTTTGTAATTATTGGAGACAAAGCCTGGACACTGATTTTGAAATTTTTCTCTTCTATCATATAGTCCTGATATGGGTCGCAAATGATAGAGGCATAATCGAGGACGGATGTGACATGGAAAAAATAAAGTGTCTCTTTACCTTCTTTGCAAGCTGATTTGAAATTTGTACGAATAAAAACATTTTATTTGCCTGCGATACTGACTGCTGGATGTGTACGTTCGATTGAGGTTTCGGTGTGAAGTGAACACGTAGGTTCTCGCTCCCTGAACTAGTTTTTATGGTTGTGTTTTCAGCTTTGTGCTGTTTGTGGTTCGAATATTTTATTAGAAAAGCTGACGTGATTGCACTTTATAATATTCAGCTTCATTTACCGGCATCTAAACCAATTCGCTAGTTTATCAAGGTCCCTCTGCAAGATTGTTACAACTGACGGTGAATTTAATTCTCTCTAAAAAATACAGTCATGTGCAAATAATTTAAAGGGGCACTGTTTGTCATTCACAATGTCATTAGTATACATGAGGCATAATAACGGCCTCAAAAGCTGCGGTTGGGCACTCCAGAAGTTACGGTTATGTCTGATGAACTACACCAATTAAGAATCACGTACAGTTTACGACCATTTAGATAGTTACAAATCCAGTTTCAAGTTTTATTATGTATGTTCAAGGACGTTAACATGATATTCAGCGAGAGCTGAGATACTGTGTCAAACATGTTTTTTTTTATTAAAGGAATAGCGGATTTACTTGTTTATTCTAATCAAGAATGTTACCTATAAAGCGTTGAAATTCTGCTGATTGTGTATTTTATGAGTAGCCTTCGAGAACCATCATGTGAGGCAGTAAAAAAGTTAATAGATTCAAGCTGTTTAAATTATTCACAATAAAATATATGCTCAGAAACTTTGCAGTATACTGAAGTTAAGGTTATATGCCTGTAATTTTCTACCAATGTCTCCTCTTCTAATTTATAGATGGCATTACCAGCCGTAATTTTCCAGTTCTGTAGAACCAACCCAGTCTCGTACGAAAGATGAAATATAATAGAGAGATATTGCGCAAGAATTCCGTGACATTCGTTTAAAATGTTCGATGGAATTATATCAGGACCCTTAGATTTAAGGGTCGATAAGGCAGTCGATACAATACTCATCGATGTTTATTTCAGGCATGCCATGGTGCGAGGCATAGTTTGGAAAGAGTGATGTGGTAGCGTCAGTCATTGGTTCCTCAGAAAACACCGAAATTAAATATAGAATAAACAATTCACACTTTTCTGCATCTGTCTTTATGGTAGTCGCATTTGATTTCAGGGCGGGAAATAAAATGTCATCGGTTTTACTTATTTTTATATATTTCGAAAAATCTTTAGGCTTCTTTCAGGTGCATGTTTACTCGGGCGAAAAGTTTTGCTTCGCTTTCTTGATTCCCATTTTGAACGTCCAGATTGCATTCTTTAGGTGTGGGTGGTTGAGTGAAGCGCTATTATTACAACATGTATTGCACACGTTTCAAGTTTTCCGTATCAGTATACGCAATTCATGATAAAAGCAAATTTTATTTTTTTTCATTTGCCACAGTTTTACACGAACATGCCTGTCTAGTAGTTCTAATATTTTGTTCCGAAGGATGGACCGTAAATGCACCGTATCACTACTTTCTCGTAGACCCAGGAATTCTAACTGGTCCTGTCAAATGCAACAAATATAATTGAGATTAGGGCAGTGATTGCGGAAAAAAAATGTTTTACTCCACTCTCATGTGTTTATGTAAAATATATCAACAAAAAAGACACAATTACCCAAACGAACCAGTGCGGTTGACATTTATCGAATCAAATGACGCCCTATGTTGTCTGGCCAGTTCTATAAAAGCGTCGTCAAACCTTTCAGATGGTCTGCCACTGAAAAGAACTAGTTCCAAAGAAATGTTCCAAAACTATTATTCGATGCACGTAACAATGCGCGGCGACAACGTCACTGCGGAAAGTTTTATTAGCTTGAAGAATCATCTTATAGTGCTAGAATGTTTTTCACCACAGCAGAAACGTGATAAAGCACCCAAAAAAGTGAATGTAACTCGTCTGCCAACATCGTGAATCGAAAGGCACCCTTGAAACAGTGTATCAAGCTCTTGATTGTCTTCTTTTGATTTAGTTATCTTGAAACTGCACTTCATTCTTCAAAGCCTACAAACATGTTTTACCTTTCCCAATAAGAATGTAGTATGCTTCCTCCGCTAAAGCACCATATTTTAAAATAAATCAACCAGTTACAGCATGTATCATGCTTACTGAGAATTCTGGCTGATTTGAATCATAAACACAGTTGGAATTGATTTCTGACAAGAGCAAGCAGACAATGTATTTTAACCTCCATTCGGCTCTACCAACAAGTGATCGCTATGATGTTGATTTCAGCAGTATACTAGCAACTTCGCGCTTGCTGTCCGAAAGACAAAGAGTTAGGCATGAGCGTGTTTGCAGTCTTTAGTATATCAGAGCAATAAAAAAAGTGTTGAATTACGTGCATCACATCAGAAACTAGCATTTCTTGATCTAATATGCAGTTGGACAAGCATAAGTTGTGAAGATTTCAATAGAATTCAAAGATCATAGAGCAGCATGGCTACTCACCGAATGCCGGAGCGAACAACAATGGAAGCACCAGACATACTTCAGTTCGCATGAACGCAAACTTTAATTGAAGTAAGGCAATCTGTATTTGAGAGAAATGCAGCGCCTTATGTTTAGTGTACACACACACACACACACACACACGCACACACGAACCCTTATTTTTTGTATTTACATTTATTGCACCTGCCATCTACTGCGGTTATACTATGCTACACTCTCCCTTACCCACTGAAAACAAGTTAATCAGAACCCGCTGACGTATTTTCTGACCTTTTATTTTTTATTTTGGCGTAGGAATATTCCTACGGTCGTATTCTGACCCCTCTTTACACATGTAGCCCCGACGACCACAGGTGAACGTTTCGCTGGAAATGTTGGCTAGATGTGGCAGCTGTTTCCGTTCTTCTCTAACATTGGGACACACAATGCCTACGTTCTTCCTGCATTAGAACATATACATAGGCATACAGCATTAAAATCATTTTCTTACACTTAAGACTGTCGTTAAAGTTTTTGTCAACTTAGATATAGGGGGAGGGTAAAAGCGAAACAATTTTGAACCTGGGGGTGTCATGGTCTACATTAGGGCATGAATAAACTGTTCAAAACTGTAAGGATAAAACCACAGATTAGAACTGCCCACCAGGAATCGAAATATCGGATGGTGGAAGGAACACGCAAAAAAGTTCTATCTGCATATGACTGAGTGCTAACAGTGCTAAGCAAAAAATAACGGTCACTACTGTTAAGTCTCTAAAGAAGGTAGCATTCAAAACAAGAAATGTTTTCGTTTCCATAAAGCATGTCGCTCGAGGGCTCCTATTTAAATACATGGAAAAGGAGAAATCTTTTTTCTCTGCAACCACTGCTCCTCATATTGTGAGGCTTGTTGTATTTAGGAGGAACAGGTAAAACCTAGCGATATAAAAGTGGCACTTTGATTTAATCCATTGATGTTTATAATGATTTTTAAAAATAGACAATTTTGAAAAATCACCACCATCTAGTTCACAACTTTGTAACTCAGCAATCAAATATGATATGACAACTGCGCAAATTTCATTTCATTGCTCATCGAAAATGCACACACTTGAAGCATTTTACGCCACTCTGCAATAGAGTGTTCTTGTGTTAGCATAATATTTTGAACTCTTCTTAAAGATTTTACAAATTCACGTGAACCGTCCCAAATTTGTCCCCTGTAGATATTTAACGCATTTAGTTTCCAGAATGGCTGCTTTTGTTTTTGTGTGGAAGGACAAATTTGGAAACTTCAACCTTGCATTTGTTTTAAAGTTGCATATTTTTAAGAACAGCTAAAAAATTCAAACGCTCAATCAAACTTTTGAATCCGACAGTCAATAGAATAGAACTTTATATCTAAGATGCATAAAATTGCACTGACGTTTGCGAAGGGCTTCATGTGTGTTGGGCACGAGCTGAATCATCCTCTTAAAGAGAGAGCAGGTTGCTTTCTTTTTCACAATGACCCTGGTACAAAACTATTTAATACGGATAAAAATAGGCATAGGCTACATTTCAAACATTCGTTCATTCGATATAGAACTCTCTTTGACTGGGTATGCATTTCTGTTCATTCAATTTAAGCTAAGTCTACTATGAAGCGTAGGTGCCATAACCCAATAAAATTTTTGCTCAAGAGAATCCGGCGCGTTGCACACTTCCTTTCCCATTTACTTACTCAAACAACATAAATAAAGACGCGCCTGAAAAATTATGAAAACTGTAGTTTTGACCATTGCACTTACGCAGACACCATACTCTAAGACTGCAATAATTTTGCTGCGTGTCGTTCTGTAAAGCGCTGTGAAAGCACGGTACCCTAGTTTCTTTTTGTCCCATGTTCGTATGTCACGCAGTTGTCACCCAAATCTGTGAGATGACGCTACTGGGCCATTTCGTTCTTCCCTTATGGTTCGAAAAGTATACAAACAAAATTTAGAAATGGGTGCTTTAATAATGAAATTATGACATTTACGTCTGATCAGTTTTATAAGATAGTAGTACCGTAGAAAAGAAAGCCGGCAGCCTGGACATATATTAGGATAGTGAAGATTGATGCTCTGGAATATGTCTTGTAGTTTTACTCTTTGGATATGTACGAGAGATGGCGTTATTCATTTGCTCCAGGCCGCTTCTTTAATGGAGATCCATGACAATCTTCAGCGCTCAGGGGAGCCAACCTGGCTGACATCGTTTTCGCGCATCTCCTTAGCTTGGAACATGTGCAAAGGGTAATACACGCCATAACACTCGGTTTCTTACGACGTAGTTGCGCCACCGTCCCTGGGATATAATACTGCATCTGACACACTGGCAACAAATGTTGTGATATCAAACGGCGTATTCGTATACTCACTGTATCGTGCGTGACACAGATAACTATGCGAAAGAGGTGGCACAAATACTGACTGCGTGCCGTGGACAGCTACTTCAAATGGAAGACGTGGGTCGGTTAAGTGGTAAAGGTGAATAAGAAGGCCTTAACATAATCTAAAATTTTATTTGTTTCGATGCATCTGAGTTCGTAGGCTAACAAACTATTCTCGCAATAAAACCACGCAGAGCATCGGATTTTAAATTCCTCTATAAGATTAAAAATCAACACTTTGATAAAGCTGCTGCTCATGTTTTAAAATGCAGTTAAATTTTTCCGCTTAAAAAGACAAAATTAAATTTCGCCGATATTACGGAAACACTTTCTGATAAGTCAGAGCACCAGTTAATAGGCGAAAGAAATTTTACAATAAATCTTGCTACCTTTGCACAGCAATACACTCTTCAAAGGCTGGTTTTGGAGCTTGAAAGTACTATAAAGAATTCCTAGACAAGTTGCACTTTGATGTTCGCCAACACCAAGAAGACGTGTTGACCTCGCATAGGCTAAAAGCTACAGGACAAAGTCAGTGACATGTGAAAAGGCCACATGCAACTATTTTTGTTGGTAGAATCTGCGGTATAAACCTGGGCAGCCTTGTGAGCAGCACACGAATGACCGTTGCTGTCACGCAACTCTGAAACATCATGGAATCACGCTCGATATTAGCGCTCATAGAAAAGAGACGGTGCAAGAAGCTCCTGTGATATGACTTTATTGATTCCATCCAACGTGCAGAATATGCTCACTCTTTTTTTATTATCCCTGCCACTGGCAAAACGCGCTTTCCGCCCACACGGAGTTAGTATTCGCGTCACTATGTCATAGGAGCGCTTAAATCATAAGCAGAATCCCTAAGCAACTCAACACCTGTATCCTCTCACATGCGCATGATCTGAGCATCTTAGCTAACCGTAACAATCCTCTGATGGCAGCTGATGACCGGATAGCATGCTGAGCGACAAGGATGGCTGCAGACAACAGACATCACACAATATACGTCAGAAACAAAACTCCCCAATATACGACTGACTGAAACTTCCTGTTGTGTTCTTCAACTGGGCAGAGTTTCCTGAACTGCTCATTCGTTGGTATACCTGAGAAGGAAAGCTGAAGCTGTATTTAAGAATGAATGTATAAATTTTTGGCCAAATATGAGCGGTAACAATTGATAATAACTGTCGTAACCAAGAAAATAGTTTCTGCGGACAGCACAAATGAAATGAACAAACTAGAAATATTTTAATGTCGTGAAGTCAGTAAACAGGGTGCAAAAGGAACCGCGGATGATCGTAGAGGTGTGTGATTTTGAAGTTATTAGAATTCTTTGCATAAAATGATGACCTTTACTATTTAATGTGGTCTTGAATATGATCAAAATATTAGGCATAACTATACCGAAGTACGTGATGTTCAAGATGGTGGCAGAGACACCTAAGTGATGGCATTTGCGTTAGGCCTGGCGTTCACAGTTTGCTCAGGACACACTTAACGATGACTGCAACGTCTTGTCGGTATGACTCCCATCACTTTGCTCAATTTATAATGTGTCTGTTTGAGTGACAGCTGGTTTTAGAGTGAAAATAAAGAAATATACTGCCACAAACCGAAAATACGAATTTTGAAGTTGGACAAAGCGAATCATATACAGTAGTGTGGAACTCTTATAAATGAATTGTTTAGATCATGTTTGTAAAGATTCATAGTAAGGCTTGCTCCTGCGCAAAACAAGACACGGACAAAAGGTATAAAACGATGATACGGCACTGACTCTCTACTGATATTTTATTCAAGATATGTCTAACCTATACATAGATGCCAGTTCATAAGGTTTTCTGCTATGTTGAAAATTTCGTTATATTTTCTTCAAGTTACTGTCACCGCGACGTTGTTGATGAAGTTTTGACGGTATTCAGGAAGCCATGCATGGGCCTTTATTTTACTTTCGATGTACCTAAAGATCATCAAGTGCAGTTTCTGAACCTGAGATTAACCTTTGGTAGAAGTCATGTAAGCTCGAAATATGATCCCAGGTCGGTTAAGCCCATTTTGAACTATAAATCTGGTCATTCTCAAGTAGTGAAGTGGGCTATAACAAAGGCTATCCTAAATGCTGTATTAAAAAAGTCTTGTTTTCATATGTCGAAGGCTGCCTTTTCTGATTAGGTAAATCGGTTACTGGACGCTGGTTACCCCGAAGTGATTATCTAATGTGCGATTGAAAGTACAGTCCATGGCGTCACGGGCGTAAATATCCAAGGCAGTAAAACTAAATTCGAAGAAAAGAAATAAAAACGCAGTAGTACCGTGTGTACACAAGTTGCCGCATGGGCTTAAGAACGTTCATTGAACGAGCATTGATGTTCGGTTTTCTGCGAAATATAAGCCGCATATGCCCGTTAGCTGATAATTTGCAGATTAAAGCAAGTAAAGGGAAAGTGCACTGCCAAACATGTGAACGAGTACATCGCTTCTGCTAAGAAGGTTTATATCCCATTCCATTATCTTTTGGTAGAGAATAGGTAGGGCCAACGAAGCGATGTGTGAATGTTTGACTTAGGGAGCATGAACTATCTCGTCAAGGGGCTGCGCCAGATCATTTCCCGGCACATTGAGAGTGGTGCGGTTGTCGCCCCTATTTATAAAAAAAACTGATCTCATTTACAAACACGTGAGCCAATTCATAAAGGAAATTGCTGAGGCTTGCAATATAATGATTAGGGACGAGGCATGTAGCAGCAAGCCGTCTATCACTCTTGATGACAAGGAATTGGGTTACCTATGTCGATATTATTATGCGTCAGTTCGTCACAGTTGCCTCGATGTATCTCTGTCTCGTGCATATCATAGTTATGAACTGGCATGTATATCTATATGTTAAATATATCTTCAATAAAATAATATTTGACAGTTAGCACTGTGTCGTCGTTTTTTACCTTCTTTCGTCCGTGTCTTGAGTTGCGTTTAACGAACCTTACTGTGAATCCTAACCAATTGGCCCAACATGCTGTCTCGATTTTGTATACAGAAAGTGTTACCTGCTACAAGTAATCTTGTTTCGAAAAAAGAGCAATTCTGAAAAAAGACAGGCCAGGACGATATACAATGTATATTTTACAAATGTTCTTTCAGTTATTTATCGGGATATCCGCCAGTCTTATGTGCAAATGAGGTGTTTTGATTCCCAGTACGAGGTCAGAAAATATTATAAAAAGTTACCTCGGCAAACGAATTTGACATGCCTCAAAGCACCAGAACTGTGATCCGTACAGTTTTATTTTACAATACTTCATGTCTGACTGACTTCATTTTATTGATCAAGTGTCCCAGTCATACGATTACGCACATTATGGATGATGTTTACTGAGGGACTAAAGAATCTTCACTTAAGCGGCCGCGTCAATAAGGAGGAATTCACTGCGGCACTTGGCGGCAAACACATCATTCTCTACCGCACTTTTCTGGCACACACGACATAGGAGATATGCACGCTGCAGGGACATGCAGTTTTTCTGAGGAATGTTCACGGATCTCGTAATACACACAGAAGGCAGGGACTACAGGAGCGCTACACGCGCCCATTCAACACACCAACGCATAAGCAAATGCGGATAACATCGCTGCAAGCGGTGTTATTAACACCGGTGTGAGCACACAAGAAATTCATTTAAAACGAAGGGACGGCGCAGGTAGCCCCGACAGGGGCACAAATGGCCAAGAAGGGACATCAGTACAGCTGACCTAAACCAAACAAATCGCTGAAAGCTGCATGTTTCTAGCAAACAGAAGATATATGTCCCCGCCGTGCTTGCTGTAGGTATTAGTACAGCAATAGACAGTTCAGGGAAAACCATTTGTTCCCATGATTCAAAAGGTCCCTCTTTAACTAACTGTAACTATTACGGGCACTGACTTTCTCTTAGTGGAATTCTAGTAAAGAATTACTATGATTGGTGCATTGGCTGCGGTACATGGCGACTGGTTTTATTTTGTTTTCTATCGACGAATGCCTTTTTGTTCGAGGAAGGCGAATATAATAGCACATGTCCACCACAGAGTCTTCACATAGTTTGCTTTTTTCCCTGTTTCTTTCTAAAGATAAGCAATACGTGTTTCGTTTGGGCATCTCCTCCTTACTACCATGCATTACGTGCCCCGTGCTTCAACTGCTGGCTGGCCGGAGCTGTTGGCGGGGTGCGTTAAAATACTACGAAGACCTCCACATGACTTGGCCGTAAAATGCGAAAAGTTCTTAAAATGTGATGGTCTCTGTAAATGCAGCACGTGCTGTAGACATTCAGAAACCCGGCGATGAGCAGAATCGTACTTAGGTAACAGTAGCTTGTGTGCGTACTTCTTGCATGGTTAGACATCCGCAGTCTAAGTGAATGTCATTGTTATATAAAGGTTTTCGCCTCTCTCAATTTTAAGCACATTGGTACCTTAGCCTCATAGCTTGGGAAAAACTTTTGGGAAAGCTTTTGTGTGGTGCTAAGCAAAGGTGCCCGCCCATCACGCCATGAATCCCGATTCTGTTCCGCGTATGAGACTCTCCTTTTAAATTTGTTGTGTTTTTACGTCCGCTACCGGGTACTATTATGCAGGCAAAAAAAAAAAACTGCCAAGCAAGATTGTGTAGAGAAAGGCGAATAAAAGCTGTCGCATTCAAAAGAAAAACCTGCCCAGGTATTTTTAGTTTTTGCAACCTGAACGCTTTCACTTCAGTGACTACTCACGCAACTAGAACATACTGGAGGAAGCGGACTGGACAAAAAACAGAACCCACAAATGCGAAAACAATGTTGGTGTGAAAACACGTTGTCAGTGCTAAACGCGCCTGAGGAGGGAAGCATGAGCCAAAGTCGTTATAACAAACCGCGTATTAGTGTAATCACTTTAGCACGCGTAACATAGAGAACTATGCAAAATACTTTGTCCAAATAGTGAGTGCGTGCCATTGACAGCTATTACGAATAACGTGCCTACCTTGAAGATGTGGGTGGGTAATGTGGTAAACTCTAACGAGAGGGCCTTAACTTATTGTAAAAGTTTATTTGTTTAGATGCCTCGCCAAGTTCGTAGGGTAACATAACCCATTCTCGCACTGCAACCACGCAGAACATGGAATTTTAAAGGCCGCTTTACGATTAAAAGTCAGCAGTTGGATAAAGTGCCGGCAGATTTTTCAAGTGCCAGTTAAAATATTCGCGTTCAAAAAAGAAAAAAATAAGATTTTGCCGATAGTTCAGGAAAACTTTCAAGGAAATCAGAACTGTAGTTATTAAGAGCATAAAAATTAACTGCGTCTGCAGAGCAATGCACTCTTCAAACGTTGGTTTTGGAGCTCGAAAGTGCTATTAACATTTTCTAGACATGTTGCTCTTTGAAGTTCGCTGACACCAAGGAGACGTGTTCCGCTGACATAGTCAAAACTTGTACGCGACAAAGTCGGTGGCATCTGAAAAGGTCAGATTCTGCTTTTTTGCCGGTAGATGCAGCAATAACAACCCTGGCGTAGAGTCTCATTTGAGCTTTCTCAACAGCACACGAATGATAGTTTTGGATCAACGTGAAAGCATATTTAATTTCAATGCGTAATCATATCTATGCCTACTCAGCCAGTTTGTCGATCACGCGAGACAACGAATGGCAAATGCGAACGTAAGGTAGAGGCTAGAAGCGCTCGGAAAGGTTAAACGGACGGTGAACATATTCACTGATATCACCCATACAACACAGAACATCGTAACTTCAATAAAGAAAAAGCTGAAAACGCCCATTTGAACCAACAATAGAGCACTGAATACCCTCGTCAGCAAATGCAGCGATGCTTTTACAGCAGCTCCGCTAAATTACCTTTCATTCACCTTAATTAACACCTAACTTCGTGAGTTCGCTGACACCAAAGGGACATATTCACCTCGCATATGCGAAAGTGCTGCACGAAAAAGTTACTGACGTGTGAAAAGACCAGATTCTAGTTTCTTTCGTCGTTAGAAGCAGCAGTATCAACCCCGGTGCACTCCACATTTGAGGCTTTTTAACAACACACCAATGACAGTTCCTGCCACGAAGCTGTCGAGTAGCATGAAATCGCGCCCGATAATAGTGCTTATAGAAAAAATACGGTGCAAGACGCTTCTGTGATGTGGCGTCATTGATTCCGGCAAACGTGCAGACTATGCTGACTCCTTTTGATTCTCTCCGAAAGCGGTAAGGCGCACTTTGCGTCCACGCAGAACTAGTTTTAACGTCACCGTGTCATATGAGTGCTTCAGAAGCAGCATCCAAAAGCGACTCAACAGCGGCCTCCAGACACACGCGCATGATCTGAACAGCTTCCTATCCGTAACAATGCCCTTAGGGCAGCGGTTCACCGAATAGCATGCGGAGTGATAAAGATAGCTATAGTTGATCAGCAACGCTCGGCCATAAACATTTGATCAACATGAAAGTAATGATATGTTTTCGTTCACGTGATATGAAAGGCTGATGCGCACCTAAGGCAGAGGCTACAAGCGCTGCGCAAGGTGAAAAGATCAGTGCATAAAATAATTGCGATAACCCATACAACACACAACATCATATGCTTCAAAACGACCATCTGAACGAACAATGCAACACGGCATAGCCTGTACACCAATTGTAGTGGTGATCTTGCAGAAGTGGCGCTAAATTACCTTTCACTCACCCTAATTTACGCCTCAGTCCGTGTCTACGACCCCCATCAAAGGTCGAGGGTTTGAGTATCCCAATTACTTCTATATTAATTACCTTCCGCAAATTACTTTGAATTCATTTACTTCAATGTTACTAGGTTCAAGTGTCGCAATGAAGTTTACCTTAAATAAACCTGCCTTAAAACGCTCGCTAGCGAACATGATCAGCGAAGGACCGATGATAGTTGATAAGGCTTTATACTGGTCAAATCAAGTTCCATAACATTGATAATAACGGTGTGTGGACATTGCAAGTTGCACAATGCGCACGCATACTCAGATAACTGCCAGAAGAGTTGCTGCGCGAATTTTTCAGGTAGCATTGCCAATGATTACTTGGTCTTGCGAAAGTTGGTCAACATCTGATGAAGCAAGTGCAACACTGAAAAGAATAAATGCAAATAACAATAGGCTGGACACCACCAAGCGCGGAAGGTACCGGGTCTTCTGCTCGATTTGTCTGTTTTGAATGTGCTTCAACTGCTTCAGAACTGGTTTAAAAGCTTAAAGTATTTACGCCAACCTCTGACGCAAGTCAGATCTGTGGCACAAAATTCACCTTCCTTAATCTGAAACAAGTCTGGGACACAAATTGGCCTAGTCAGAGTTGCCCTGAACCTTTCACTCGTTCTCACTTGAGATCTAAAGCTGAAGCTTGATGTAAGAATTAAAATCTAAATTTCTGTTCTAAAATGTTGATCTGAAGTTATCGAAAATAATTTTCTAAATCAGCAAAACAGGTTCTGCGGCACTGCAGAAATGTAATGAACAAACTAGCTGTGCTTTTAATAGCACGATATTACAAGTATACACTGTATGCTCAAGGAAGCACTCAAGATAGCAGAGTTGTGTGATTTCAAATTATTACAATATTGTGCATAAAATTATGGTGCCATATTGTGCAAAATCGTCTTGAATATGACCAAAATTTTCTGCCTAACTCTATATTGAAGCACGTGATTCTGAAAATGAAGGCAGATACGCCTATGGGACGGCACTTGCATTTGGCCTTGCTTGCACAATTTGTTGAGGGCACATTTGTAGTACTGACATCTTTGCCTGGTTTTACGACGTGGTTTATGAGGTACTTTGCAAACAACCTATCAAAGTGCGACATTACTTTGAGGGCATTGTTTTTCTACGTTCCCCGATGACATTTCATCGCCCTTCACCACGACTGCAACATCTTGTCGGTGTGACGCGGATGACGTTGCCACATTCATGAGATGGCTGTGCAAGTAACAGCTGGTTTTTACACTGAAAAAAAAGAGACCTTCTTCCAGAAGCTGGAAACTACCAATCTTCAAGTGAAACAAACCAAATTATATGCAGTAGTGTGAAACTCATATAAATTATTAGCTTACATAACGTGTATGCAGACAGTCTGTCCTGCTGCAAGCAATCCTCTTCTGGAAAAAGAACGTTCCGGAAAAATAAAGGATAGGACAAACGACAATGTATATATTTCAATTGTTGTTTTGGTAATTTATCGTGATATACGCCAGTCTTGTACGCCAATGAGGCGTTTTTACTCCTAGTATGGGGTCAGGAAAATATTGTAAACAGTTACCTATATAAAGAAGATTTACACGCTTCACAGCACCAGAACTGGCAACCGCACAGCTTTATTTCATTGTACTTGATGTTCGCCAGGTTTTCTTTTATTGCGCAAGTGTCCCAGTTCCAACACAGGGTGCTTTAAGGATGAAGTTTACTGAGGGAGCGCTTATGAGCAAAATTAACTCCTATTACATTTTTCCGAAAATAAAAGCCGTATCCCAAAATGACTTGATGGTGGCTGTGTATGCTAGTGATGGAGTTCCCAAAGCTAAGCAGTGCATTTTCATTCAAGTGCTTTCTTTCCGGATTTTAATTTCCAATTCTTAATGCGAGCTCAATGAAAGCAAGGCTAGAAAGACAGTTAAGCTACGTGTCCCCAGTGAAATGTGCAGACACACGTGCGTATCTCAACTATCGCCTCAGGTGTGTTTGCAACTTTGCCTATTTCATGCGAATTAGGCATATGTTGCCTTTAGAACAGTACTATGACATATGCACATAAGCACCTAGGAACCTGTGGCCTGCTTCTCCTGTCTCTAAAATGCCAGCTTGATTCACATATGTAGTGTGTTTCAATAATCCTTGATGCCGTATGGCAAAAAGTTTATAAAATTAATTCTTCAGTTTTATGTACCAAAATCACGATACAATTACGAAGAACACCGTAGTGGGCGCTTTCGGATTATTGTGACGGAATGCCCTTCTCTAAGGGCATCCAATGCACGGTACATGGGCAGACTTGCATTTCGTCTCGATAGAAATATGGCTGCCACGGCCGGGGTCACTACGTGATCACGTCGGACAAGAAATAATGGTTTCCGAGCTGTTTCTTGAACACGAAGACTATCACTGCAACACGTGACGTGGTAAGACTTGTCATAAATAAAAATGTTTAACACTCCATAAAGCACCAGACTTGCAGTGCAGAGCCAAAAGCTACATTGTTGTTTCAGAGTGGACGTGCGATTGCGGGTACAAAGGCTCTAAACCAGAGATTCGTAAATAGGCCGCATAGATGTTTCTCTTGTGTCTACCACAGAATGTGGGAATATAAGTAAGATGTCAGTACGCACAAATGAGATGCGTGCTGCTGAAAACTAATAAAAATATTACCTACCGTAAAGAATCAGGCAGTAAAATGGCGCGCAGGTAAAACGAATTAGAAACCTCAATTTAATACCCTTGCTTCACGTAAGAGTCAAAAAGCGTATTTCAAGAGCGGTAGGCGCACACTCCTACATTAGAGTGACTCATGTCAGCGTGAAAAAGGTTCGTTGAAGAGGGCAAACTAGCAGTTTTCCACGCAACTTGTGATTATCGATGATCCACCCACTTACTCAAGAAATGCCTCGAATTCAATACTAGCCATCTTGGCTGGTCCTCTTATAAGCTATGTTAGGTTGTTCGTCGGCCGCCACGAGGATGTGCTCATAGACACTGCATCAGTCGACAAGTTAAAATGTCTACGTCTAAGAGGGAGGAAAATGCGGCATCAACTTTTGACGAAGGGCAACCGTTTCAGCGAGATATGGTTTTGAGAAGACGGTAATCAACACACATGCGTATGAATTCATATTTCTTCTTAAGAAAAACTAGTTGGGAACCCCATGAGCTCTCGTAAGGTTGGTCGACGCCATGGCTGCAAATGTGAGATACTCGGTCTTTGATTACATGACTTTGGGACGCTGAAGCACGATATGTCAGTTATTGTATTTGTGCATTGATTCCCCTGTCTAGGTGCTGATAACAAGGTGATGTGCACCCCAAAAGGTTGTAGCAGTCAAAACAAAAGGGAAACCTACCTAGCAGACAAACATGCTGAGCTTGGTTGTAGGCGTCGCAAGATCGTCAGAGGGAGTCGAAAAAATTGGGAACAAGAGCTCTGGAGCAAGACTTCAAGTCCCTGCTTGAATATTACCAGTGACCAAACCTGCCCCGTTCATGACGGCCGAATGATTGGCAAACAGTATGCGGCGTATACAATTAAGGCGAAGGAAAGCTGCTTGCCTATGAAAATCAGGTAACGTCGTCGCAAACTCCTAGGATGGCGCAATAGAGGGAGAACATTTACCAGGAATCAACATGAGAGAGAATGTAAATAAGGCCCGCGCTTGGGCATTAGTTTTGCGGCACACTGTGGCAAGAGAAGGGAAAGAAGGTGGAATTGCGATGTCTTCCTCAACAAACACTGTGTTATTGGCTACTTTCGCGCAACAAATCTAGCGTCAGGAATTATTGTTCTGCATGGTACAACTTGATTATGTCGTTATGAAGGAATGGAAAGTAGCACCATAAAACAGCAATGCACGACGAAGAAGAATCTTCAGAAACTCTGTAGCCTAAGAGGCGGTTAACGACAGCGTGAGAGGTGCATGTGGCCGTAGATGTGATGCGGGCTGCGTTTGAAGAATGGCCCTACATGCTGGACGCTTGGCTAGAAATATGTAGTAGCAAGTGGCAAACTTTGGCACTATTGACCGATACTGCGCCACCACTGTTGCTGAATGGGAGTGCAGCGACTCCTTCTACATGGATGTCAATGCCATTCCTAAGGGAAGTGCAACTTATTTTTTTAAATTTTTATCGACAACCTCGGGTGCGGCTGACATTTCTTTGTGCGGAAACAATCGGCGGAAGTGAACGGCGTATAGCTGCTGGCCGAGGTCACTGATTCATGAGGAAGCGCTGACGAAAACGGGTTTGTTGACACGTGTGCGTAGGGTCGGGCGTAACGTGGTGACGGCAAACCCGTGCGACATAGCGCAAGGAAAAGTGACGGGAGGGTTTCCCGTAATGCGCGGTTGTCCAATATTGAGTGCGAACATCGCCTGAATGAAACTAGGAGCTGGACGTAATGTATGACTGTGGTCAATGGTAAGAAATTCTGAGTTAAAGATCATGAGGCACCCTCGGCATAGGCGACAAGTGCATTTACCCCAATAAGGGCAACGATTCGCTTGGCACGTTGGACAAATGTCGAGCTTTACAAACCTGCTCTTGTATCTACAGTTTTGGCAAAGCTCGTCGACCTGAACAACTACGTCATAGTTATTTAAAAGGCGTATATGAAAGCCGTCGTCTCATACGCTCTTCATTAGGTGGCGTTCTATGTGGGCCTCTATTGTGGCAGTGTTGAAACATCTAGAGACATTCACCACCAGCTTCCTGGGAACAAAATTGTAGGCGTTATTCTCCGCAAGGTTTGCACGTGGCAGGTAGGCTGAAAAACTAATTTATTTATTTTATCTATCTATACATCAATGATATGAAAAGAACAATAAATAAGCGTGCCGACGAAAAAGACGACAATGGTGCTGATGACATTGCAAAGATGAGTTCAAATACTCGATGCCAGATAGAAGGCCCGCTGTATCGCGCATGTGTGCGATTTGGCTCGGAAGGCCATTCCAGACTCGGGCAGTTCGAAGAAAAGATGACGGCGGGAGCGTAGTGTTGCGGTCTTGCGGTGGGATTACCGAGTTCGAGTGGCCACTTCGACGAACACAAAGAGCCAACTGGATCAGTTGGCCCTCACAAGTACAGATTTAAAAAAAAAAAGCTGTGATGGAGGTATAGGCGAGAGATGCGATGACGAGAGGGAAGCGGGGATAGCTCTACTTTATTATTATTGAAGAAACGCTATTGTAATATCAGTATTCTGAAAGCATAAAATAAGCGGCACAGTTATGAGGTGATTAGAGCCGTTAGTGAGAATATATTAGCCTATTTTATATTCATATTCAAGTTACTACTTGTATTCGGGTACATCTTTTAGTGGAATTGATTATATGGTTTACTTGATTTGACAAAAGCAAATCTTGGGACAGCTGAATGCCTAAGTACTTGTTCGAGTCAGGAGTATCTACAGTATATTAATTATTGTTGCAGGCTTACCATATCTACTTAGGTAGCCGATGGAAGGAAATATGTTCAGTCTTACTAGTGTACGAGAAAAGGAATCATGCTGCATAACAGTATCAAAGCTGAAAGAGACTCTGGTGGAGAGAAGAGACGTGAGAGAGGTTATTCACAGGGTGGTACACGGCACAATCCTCAGCAAAAATACATATTGCAAAGGTAACATGGAATGACAAGTCATTATAGCAGATGAAAAATAGAAGTGGCACTACAACAATGCCCTGATATAGACCAGACAGAACAGAAGAAACAGCAGATGCATGGTTCTTAGCGTACAAAGTGCTTCCCTTTAGGTAAAGAAGACTGGGTCCAGTTAAAAACAAGTGGATGAATGTTTGGCGTGATAACTGTAGCAAAAGATGAGAGCGCGGAGCCTTATCGAAAGCATCTCTGAAATGTAAGAATACTGCTTTAGTAGCACTGCTATGGTGGAAGGTCAAATAAATGTCATGAGTAAAGCCAACTGCACTTCGCATGAGTGATCTCAACGGAGGCAACGTTAATTAGGGTCAAAAAACCTCTCTGGAGTGGGGAAGTTGGCAGGATGAGAGTAGATCACGTGTTTCACAGCATCGGAGCGTGGGCCGGTGAGTGAAATGGCTTGGTAGATACCTTGAAAGACCTATCGCCTTCCTTGAAGACTGGAATGACCTTCCCTATTTTCCAGTCTCCTGGAACATTACTTATGTCAAATTAATGCTTAAACATAATACAGCGGATCAAATTACACGAACACTTTAGACTTTTTGACACTTTGACATTAATTTCCTCTATCCCGCCGGGTGACAGACACATCAGACATGACACGACAATAACTTGATTTGAGTGCTGAGGGACTGAGATCTTGGGGAGGTAAAACCGAAGGCTCCCGAAGATCAAGTCGGTGGCTCCGTCCATGATGGGACCGGGACATCAAGTCCCACCACAGTGTCGTGGGTCCTCTGGACAGCCTGGAGCTGAATGTGGAGAATGCTGCTCTTGAGAGATTCCTGCCATTGTTCTTTCGTGATGGGTGGCGAGGCGTTAGGGATTGGACACAGCAAGAGCAGAAAATGAATAACCTTAACGATGCCTTCTGGCAACGAAAATGGCAAAACCTACAAATGTAACTGGCATCAAAAAACTGAAAATTTGGAAGTTCGTCGGCAAATTGTTTTGTCAAAATTGAATAAAATGCAGGAACATCTGATTCCGAAAACGGTAAGCTACATTTATCACATAGTGAGTACAGCTAATATTATCGGGTTTTATTACTTTCCAGAAACACCGCTGTCTTCGAGTAGAAAATGCTTGGTACGGTCCTAGTAAAGAAATAACGTTTTGTTTGTGCTTCTAACTAGTATTGTTTAGTGGTTTCGTGATAACTTTCCCATGCCGAAAGGTTTGGCTACACGAAATAATAGTTTTTTTTGTTATTGTTCAAGCGCTTTAAAGTAGTGCGGAACTAAGGGGAACCCGGTCTTTCATTTATCATGGCAGTCGCAAGGACTTACTAACCGCAGCATTCATGTTTTGAAAAGGGCGCAGTTACTCTCAATGTGCCCCTGCTGATATGTAACTACAAGTTCCTAGTGAAAGACGGAATTTCGCCAGTCGTACTGTAGTAATCGGCTTTATCATATAGCGTTAGTACCATCTTTGATATTTCCCTCTTGGGTATAAAGCAAGAAAAAGTGACATGCATGATAGTGTGAAAGCTTAGACCCCGGACGTAAGTAAATGGAGGCACCTTGTCGGGATATATCGTCAGGACGAGGTCCAAAATACTTGACGAGGCTTCAATTAGGAGCGTAGGTTTAGCGTAGCTTTAGATGGGACTATGCATAGAAAATTACTTTCGCACAGCGGCGAATAATTGACCTGAATGCATAAATTGTAATTGTCATGCAAGTTAGGAAAAACAGGAACAGGAAAACAACAAAAATTCAGACAACGTAAATCACTTTTTATTTACTGGTACCATTCACAGAAACACAAAACCAAATAAGTCTCTCTGCAATTACTGCTTAGAATGCGGGTTCATCAGAACAAAACACAAAGAAAAGCACTAAGCATACACGTGAATGACAGTATGAGCGGCAAGTTTGGGCACATAATTGATATGATAGTAATTATGGCGATTAATCAAGAGAGTTAGGTAGAGATGGCAAGGCATGGCGCAGCATTTGATTGCAGTTGTTAGTTCTTCAGTGCGGAATATGCAAAGTTTCTCTGTGACCTGCACTGAAACTGCTTGCATTTATTGTTAACCTTGACAAGAGCGCGCGAAAATTAGTGCTACTATTTGTGTCTGTTAAAAAGCATTTTAGCAAAATCGTATTGCAGACCGATTTTATCGGCGCTATATCTAATTGGCAAAAAAGAGGATCAGTATACGGAGCGATTAAAGAGTTTGAAGTAGGACAGATGGCTTTTTTTTGCAAAAAGTATATAATGCTGATGTTATTGGTAGTCCTGTTGTCCCATACGAGGTGACAATACTTAACATGAGATAATAAAGAGAATTATAAAGTAGGAGCTTCAATCTTAATGATAAAAAGAAGCGCAATCTTATTAGTATTCCAACGACCCGCGCATTCGATTGCCGAATTGGGAGATAGACGACAGAGCCGGTTTATAAAATGATCATACATTGTGTAAAGACATATATGCATATAGTGCTAGGTTGTGTCAAGATGTTTTGCTTTTTAGCTCGATGTCCAGAGCTGAGTTGCTTTGACATTGCAAATATCGCTTAGACGAGCATAGTTGTATATTTCGATGGAAATGTTTGGTCGAAGTGCCAGCCGTTTCTGTTCTCTAAGATTGGCACATATAATGATAACGTTCCAACTGCATTAGAGCATGTACATAGCGGCACAACATTAAAATCATTTTCTGATATGTAAGACAGACGTTAGGTTCTTGTAACCTAAAAATAGGGAGAGAGTAAAAGTGGAGCCAATTTCGAACCTGGAGGTGTCATGGTTTAAACGGAGGCATAAAATACTATTCCAAAGAATAAAGATCAAAATGACAGTTTACAAATGCCTATTAGCAACCGAAACATGGGACGGTGGAAGCAACACACAAAAAAGTTCTATCTGCATATGATTCAATGCTAACAGTGCCAAGTCACGAATAATGGTCACAACCGGTAAGTCTTTAGGGAAGTTAACATTCGGAACAAGAAATGTTTTCGTTTTATTAAATCTTTCGCTCGAAGGCTCCTATTTAAATACATGTGAAAGGAGAAATTGTTTTTCTCCCAACCACTGTAATTAAAGAATGGTAAAATCTAGTCGCTTGAAAGATAACATTTGATTTAAGCCACCGACGTTGATAAAAATTATGAAACGTAGGCAATTTGTGAAATCACAACTACGTCACGCAGTTGTCAGCGAAATCTGTGAGATGACCCTACTGTGCCCTTTTGTACCTTTCATGTTTCGAAAAGAAGGAATAGATAGACATACAGATGAAGCACTTTATTAAAAAGTAGGAATAGAAAATTTTGAAATGTCCGCTGTTATAAAGAAAACGATGACATGTAGGTCTAATGAGTTTTATAACTTAGTTGTGCCATAGAAAGCAAAGCCGGCAGCCAGGACATCTAGTAACATAGTGAAGATTGATGTTCTTGGAAATGTCGTGTGGTTTTAGTTGGTAGGCATGTACGAGAGATGGCGTTATGGACTCGTTCCTGGTGCTTCTTTAGAAACGATCCCAGAAAAACTTCAGCGCATGATTGAGCCACCCTGGCTGACTTAGTTTCTGCGCTTCTCCATAGCCTGTAGCATGTGCAGAGCGAAACACACACAACACCACCAGCTTTCTTAGGACGTAGTTATGCCAGCTGCTCACTCACCTTGCCGTGCGATGTACAATGACGTCTGGTAGACTCAATCACTGTCACAGCTTGGCATTTCAAGCGACGGTTGCATAATAAAAGACTGAGATTTATGCACTGGTATTTGTGAATGCGGAAAATACCTTCCTTTCTTCGTAGTGTAGAGGTTTCCCGATCGTGTTACAACCAATTACTCATAAAGAGAAATCAACCTTAAGTTTTTTCAGTTGTTCTTCATTGGAATGCGACCCCGGGACAAAGAATTGAATCAGCGACTTTGTTAACCTCAGCATACCATCCCTAAACCTTATTCAAATGTTACACTAACATAATAATGTCTTTGTGTAAGCAGATTAGCCCATACCTCCGGAGTTGAACATTCATGTTATTACTTGATCTGTAACAGGATGTATTCTGATGGCTCGACTAGCATCGCCATTTTCAGATCACTCAATCTCTGAGGAGCTAATCGTGTGCGTTTTTATAATGAACAAAGATAAGAAGTTGTCGTACCATGGAATCATCTGACTTTGTTATTTGTGACATCACGTCAAGAGGAGAGCCCTCAATGATGCCGCTTAAAGCCTATCCACGTTGAGACGTAAACTGGTTGAGTAAGGCCATTCGCCAATAAGTAACATGTGACTGCTTCCTTTCGCGAAGCAGCTTCTGAGAGTTTTGTTCTCTCGTATATGTGACAGTGCATTTATTTTAGCTTGCAGTTCATGTATACTTGTTGTCTTCTTGTAAGTCATATTTTACGCCTGCTTCCGCAGACATCCGCAGTCTAAGTGAATGTCTTTGTTATATAAAGGTTTGCGCCTCTCTCAATTTTAAGCATATTGGTACCTTAGCCCCATTTCTTTTAAAGTGGTACTGCGTTTTTTTTATTGATGTGTGGTTAAAGTGAAAAAAAAAAAAAACTTTCGTCCGTGCTAAGCAAAGGTGCCCCCCTCCCCCATCACGCCAAGAATCGTGATTCTGTTCCGCGTATGAGACACTCCTTTTAAATTTGTTGTATTTTTACGTTCGCTACCGGGTAATATTATGGAGGCCGAAAAAACTGCCCAGCAAGATTCTGAAGAGAAAGGCAAATAAAAGCTGTCGCATTCAAAAGAAAAACCTCCCAGGTATTCTTAGTTTTTGCAACCTGAACGCTTTCACTTCAGTCGCTACTCACGTAACTAGAACATATTGCAGGAAGCGGACTGGACAAAAGAAAGAACCCACAAATGCGAAAACATTGTTGGCGTGAAAACACGTTGTTAGTGCTAAACGCGCCTGAGGAGGGAAGCATGAGCAAAAGTCGTGATAACAAACCGCGTATTGGTATAATCACTTTAGCACGCGTAGCATAGAGAACTATGCAAAATAGCTGGTCCAAATAGTGAGTGCGTGCCACTGACAGCTATTACGAATAACGTTCTCACCTTGACGATGTGGGTGGGTAATGTGGTAAACTTGAACGAGAGGGCCTTACCTTTTTGTAAAATTTCATTTGTTTAGACGCCTCGCCATGTTCGTAGGGTAACATAACCCATTCTCGCACTGCAACCACGCAGAACATGGAATTATAAATGCCGCTTTAGGATTAAAAGTCAGCAGTTCGATAAAGTAACGGCAGATATTTCAAATTCCAGTCAAAATACTCGTATTCAAAAAAGAGAAAATTAAAATTTTGCCAATATTTCAGGAAAACTTTCAAGTAAATCAGAACTGTAGTGATTAAGAGTGTAAAAATTTTCAATGACATCGACTGCCTCTGCAGGGCAATGCACTCTTCAAGCGTTGGTTTAGGAGCTCGAAAATGCTATTAACATTTTCTAGCCAAGTTGCTCTTTGAAGTTCGCTGACACCAAACAGACGTGTTCCGCTGACATAGGCAAAAGTGGTACGCGACAAAGTCGCTGACATGTGAAAAGGTCAGATTCTACTTTTTTGCCGGTAGATGCAGCAATAACAACCCTGGCGTAGAGTCTCATTTGAGCTTTCTGAACAGCACACGAATGATAGGCTTGGATCAACGTGAAAGCATATTTAATTTCAATGCTTAATCATATCTATGCCTACTCAGCCAGTTTGTCGATCACGCGATACAACGAATGGGAAATGCGCACGTATGGTAGAGGCTAGAAGCGCTCGGAAAGTTTAAACGGACAGTAAACATATTCAGTGATATCGACCATACAACACAGAAGGTCATAACTTCAATAAAGAAAAAGCCGAAAACGCCCATTCAAACCTACAATAGAGCACTGCATAGCCTCGTCAGAAAATGCAGCGACGTTTTTACAACAGCTCCGCTAAATTACCTTTCATTCACCTTAATTAACACCTAACTTCGTGAGTTCGCTGACACCAAAGGGACATATTCACCTCGCATAGGCTAAAATGCTACACGAAAAAGTTACTGACATGTGAAAAGGCCAGATTCTACTTTCTTTCGTCGTTAGAAGCAGCAGTATGAACCCCGGCGCACTCTCGTTTGAGCCTTTTGAACAACACACCAATGACGATTCCCGCCACGAAGCTGTCGAGCACCACGAAATCGCGCCCGATAATAGAAAAAAATACGGTGCAAGACGCTTCTGGGAAGCGGCGTCATTGATTCCGGCAAACGTGCAGACTATGCTGAGTCCTTTTGATTCTCTCCGCAAGCGGTAAAACGCACTTTGCGTCCACACTGAGCTAGTTTGAACATCACCGTGTCATATGAGTGCTTCAGAAGCAGCATCCAAAAGCGACTGAACACCTGCGTCCAGACACACGTGCACGATCTGAGCAGCTTCCTAACCGTAACAATGCCCTTAGGGCAGCTGTTCACCGAATACCATGCGGAGCGATAAAGATAGCTATGGCCGGTAGTCAACGCACAGCCATAAATATTTGATCAACGTGCAAGTAATGTTATTTTCATTGCATAATAATTTCTATACCTACTCAGTCAAAACTTTTTTGATCACGTGTGATTATGAATAGGTCGTGCGCACCTAAGGCAGAGGCTACAAACGCTCCGCAAGGTGAAAAGATCAGTGCATGCAATAATTGCAATAACCCATACAACACACAACATCATACGCTTCAAAACGACCATCCGAACGGACAATAAAACACTGCATACGCTGCCCACTAAATGTAGTGGTGATTTTGCAGCAGTGGCGCTAAATTACCTTTCACTCACCCTAATTTACTCCTCAATCCGTGGGTTCGGCTCCCATCAAATGTCGCGGGTTCGAGTATCCTAATTACCTCTACACTAATTAACTTCAACAAATTACATTCAATTCATTTACTTCAATGTTCCCAGGTTTATGTGTCGGAATGAAGTTTATCCTAATGAAACCTGCCTTACAACGCTCGCTAGCGAACATGATCAACGAAGGACCGATGAGAGTTCTTAAGGGTTTATACTGGTCAAATCAAGTTCTATAACATTGATAATGATAGCAAGTTGTGTGGACATTACAAGTTGCACAATGCGCACCCATACTCATATAACTGCCAGAAGAGTTGCTGCGCGAATTTTTAGGTAGCCATGTGAATGATTACTTCGTCTTGCGAATGTTCGTCAACATTTGATGAAGCAAGTTTAACACTGAATATAATAAATGCAAATAACGATAGGATGGACACCAGTAAGCGCAGCAGGTACCGGGTTTTCTATTCGATTTGTCTGTTTTTATTGTGCTTCAATTCTTACAGGAGTGATTTATAAGCTTAAATTATTTATGCCAACCACAGACGCAAGTTAGATCTTGGCACAAAATTCACGTTCCTTAATCCGAAACAAATCTTGAATGCAAAAGTGGCCTAGTTACAGTTGCCCTGAACTTTTCACTCGTTCTCACTTGAGAACGAAAGCTGAAGCTTGACATAAGCATTAAAGTCTAACCTTTTGTTCTAAAATATTTATCTGAAACAATCAAAATAATTTTCCTAATCAGGAAAACAGGTTCAGCAGCACTGCAGAAATGAAATGAACAAACTAGCTATACTTTTAACATCACGATATTACAAGTATGCAATGTATGCTCAAGGAACCACACAAGGTTGCAGAGTTGTGTGATTTCAAATTATTACAATATTGCGCATAAAATTATGGCCCTATACTGTGCAAAATTGACTTGAATATGATCAAAATTTTCCGCCTAAGTCTATATTGAAGTACGTGATACTGAAAATTCAGGCAGATACGCCAAGGGACGGCACTCGCATTTGGCCTTACTTGCGCACTTTCTTGAGGGTACATTTGTAGTCCTGACATCATTGCCTGGTTTCACGGCGTGGTTTATGAGGTACTTTGCAAACAACCAATCAAAGCGCGACATTACTTTAATGACATTGTTTATCTGCGCTCCCTGATGGCATTTCATCGTCCTTCACGACGACTGCAACATCTTGTCATTATGACGTGGATGACATTGCCACATTCATAAGATGGCTGTGCAAGTAACGGCTGGTTTTTACACTAAAAAAAATAAGAAACCTTCTTTCAGAAACTGGGAACTACAAATTTTCAAGTGAAAAAAAACCAAATTATATGCAATAGTGTGAAAGTCTTTTACTTAATAGCTTCGATAACGTGTATGCAGACAGTCACTCCTGCTGCAAGTAATCTTCTTTCGGAAAAAGAACGTATCGGAAAAATAAAGGATAGGACGAACGACAATGTATATATTTGAATTGCTCTTTTAGTAATTTATCGTGATGTGCGCCAGTCTTGTCCACCAATGAGGTGTTTTTACTCCTAATATGGTGTCAGGGGAAATATTGTGAACAGTCACCAGTATAAACAAGATTCACACGCTTCACATCAGCAACTGGCATCCGCACAGGTTTATTTCATTGTACTTGATGTTCACCTGACTTTCTTTTATTGCGCAAGTGTCCAAGTTCCACAACTGGGAGCCTTAAGGATGAAGTTTACTGAGGGAGCGCTGATGAGTAAATTGACTCTTATTACATTTTTCCGAAACTAAAAGCCGTATCCCAAAATGAAGTGAAGGGGACTGTGTATGTTAGTGATGGAGTTCTCAAAGCCATGCCATGCATTTTCATTCAACTGCATCCTTTCCGAATTTCAATTTCCAATTCCTAATGCAAGCTGAATGAAAGCAAAGCTAAGAAAGACATTTAAGGTACGTATCCCCAGTGAAATGTACAGACACACGTGCGTATATCAACTATCGCCTCAGGAGTGAATGCAACTTTGCCTATTTCATGCGAATTAGGCATATGTTACCCTTAGAACAGTACTATGACATATGCACGTAATCACATAGGCAGCTGTGGCCTGCTTCTCCTATCTCTAAAACGCCAGCTTGATTGACATCTGTAGTGTGTTCCAATAATCCTTGATGCCGTACAGTAAAAAATTTACAATATGAATTCTTCAGTTTTATGTGCGAAGTTTTATCATTACGAAGAACATCGTAGTGGGCGCTTTCGGATTAATGTGACGGAATGCCCTTCTCTAAGGGGCATCCAATGCACGCCACACGGGCAGTGTTGCATTTTGTCTCGATAGAAATACGGCTGCCGCGGCCGGGATTTCAACACGCACGCTCGGGCATACCAGCTCAACACCAAAGTCACTACGTGATCACATCGGACCAGAAATAGTGGTTTCTCAGCTGTTTCTTGAATGCGAAGACTATCACTGCGACATGTGACGTGGTATGTGTTGTCATAAATAAAAACGTTTAACTCTCCGTAAAGCGCCGTACTTGCTGAGCCACTGAGCAGAGTCAAAAGCTACATTGTTGTTTCAGAGTGAACGTGCTATTGCGTCTACAAAGGCTTCAAACCAGAGATGTGTAAATAGGTCCCGTAGATCTTTGTTTTCTGTCTACAACAGAGTGTGGGAATATAAGTAAGATATCAGTAAGCACAAATGAGATGCGTGCTGTAGAAAACTAAAAAAAAACTATTGCCTACCCTTAAAAAATCGGGCAGTAAAATGACAGACTGGTAAAACGAATGAGAGACCTCAAATTAATACCCTTGCTTCAAGTACGAGTCAAAAAGCGTACTTGAAGAGTGGTAGGTGCCCATTCTTGCATTAGAGTGACTCATGTCAAGTGAAAAAGGTTGGTTGAAAAGGGCAAACTTGCAGTTTGCCATGCAATTTGTGATTATCTATGATCCACCCACTTACTCAAGAAATGCCTCGAATTCAATAGTAGCCATCTTGGCTGATCCTCTTATAGACTATGTTAGGTTGGTCGTCAGCTGCCATGAGGATGTGCTTTGAGCCACTACATCAGTCGACAAGTTAAAATGTCTACGTCTAAGAGGGAGCCAAATGCGTCATCAATTTTTGATGAAGGGTAACCGTTTTATCGAGACATGTTTTTGAGGAGACGATAATTAACAGAGAAGCGTATCAATTCATATTTCTTCTTAGGAAAAACTAGTTCCTAACCCCATGACCTCTCTTTGGTCGACGCCGCGCATGAAACTCTGAGATACTCGGTCTTTGATTACATGGCTTTGGGACGCTGAAGCACGATATGACATTTATTGCATTCGTGCATTGATTCCCTGTCGAGGTGATGACAACAAGATGATCTGTATCCCAAAAGGTGGTAGCAGTCAAAGGAAAACGGAAACCTACCTAGCAGACAAAAATGCTGAGCGTGTCTGTAGCCGTCACAAGATCGTCAGAAGGAGTCGAAAAAATTGGGAACATGAGCTCTGGAGCAAGGCTTCAAGTCCATGCTTAAATCTTAGCAGTGACCAAACATGCCCCTTTCATGACGGCCGAATGAGTGGCAAACTGTATGGGGCGTATAAAGTTATGGCGAAGGAAAATGCGGCACATGAAAGCTGCTTACCTATGAAAAGTCAGATGACGTCGTCGCAAACTCCTAGGATAGCGCAATAGAGGCAGAACATTTGCCAGGAATGAAGACGAGAGAGAATGTAAATGAGACCCACCCTTGGGCTCTAGTTTTGCGGCACATTGGGGCAAGGGCAAAAAAAGAACGTGGAATTGTGATGTCTTCCTCAACAAACATTGTGTCATCGGCTACTTTCGCGCTAGAAATGTAGCGTGAGGAATTATAGTTCAGCATGGTAAAACTTGATTATGTTGTTATCAACGAATAGAACGTAGCAGCCTAAAACAGTATTGCCCAACGAAGAACACATCTTCGGAAACTCTGTAATATAGGAGGCGGTCAACAGCAGCGTGAGAGGTGCATGTGGCCGTAGATATGATGCGGTCTGTGTTTGAAGAATGGCCCTATATGCTGGACGCTTGGTTATAAATATGTAGTAGCAAGTGACAAACTTTGGCACTATTGACCGATACTGCGTCACCACTGTTGCTGAGGGTGAGTGCAGGGATCCTTCTACATGAACGTCAATACCATTCGTAAAAGAAGTGCAATGTATTTTATTTTTATATTTATCGACAACCTCGGGAACGGCTGACATTTCTTTGTGCGGAAACAATCGGCGGAAGTGAACGGCGTATAGCTGCTGGCCGAGGGCAGTGATCCACGAGGAAGCGCTGATGACAACGGGTTTGTTGACACGTGTGCGTAGGGTCGGGCGTAACGTGGTGACGGCAAAACCGTGCGACATGGCGCAAGGAAAAGTGACGGGCGGGTTTCCGGTAATGCGCGGTTGTCCAATATTGAGTGCGAACATCGCCTGAATGAAACTAGGAGCTGGACGTAATGTATGACTGTGGTCAATGGTAAGAAATTCTGAGTTAAAGGTCATGAGACAGCCTCGGCATAGGCGACAAGTGCATTTACCTCAATAAGGGCAACGATTCGCTTGGCACGTTGGACAAATGTCGAGCTTTACAAACCTGCTATCGTATCTACAGTTTCGGCAAAGCTCGTCGACCTGAACAACTACGTCATAATTATTTAAAAGGCGTATATGAAAGCCGTCGTCCCATACGCTCTTCATTAGGTGGCGTTCTATGTCGGCCTCTATTGTGGCCGTGTTGAAACATCTAGAGACATTCACCACCAGCTTCCTGGGAACAAAATTGTAGGCGTTATTCTCCGCAGTTCGCACGTTGTAGGTAGGCTGAAGAACTAATTTATTTATTTTCTCTATCGATACATCAAGGATATGAAAGGAACAATAAATAAGCGTGGAGAAGAAAAAGACGACAATGGTGCTGATGACGTTGCAAAGATGAGTTCAAATACTCGATGCCAGATAGAAGGCCCGCTGTATCGCGCATGTTTGCGATTAGGCTCGGAAGGCCATTCCTGACTCGGGCAGTTCGAACAAAAGATGACGGCGGGAGCGTAATGTTGCGGTCTTGCGGAGGGATTACCGAGTTCGAGTGGCCAGTTCGACGAACACAAAGAGCCAGCTGGATGAGTTGGCTCTCACAAGTACAGATAAAAAAAAACCTGTGATGGAGGTATAGGCGAGAGATGCGATGACGTCAGGGAAGCGGGGATAGCTCTACTTTATTATTATTGAAGAAACGCTATTGTTATATCACTATTCTGAAAGCACAAATTAAGCGGCACGGTTATGGGGTGATTAGAGGCTGTTAGTGAGAATATATTAGCCTGTTGTATATTCATATTCAAGTTGCTACTTGCATTCGGGTACATCTATTAGTGGAATTGATTATATGGTTTACATGATTTGACAAAAGCAAATCTTGGGACAGCTGAATGCCTAAGTACTTGTTCGAGTCAGCAGTATCTACAGTATATTAATTAATGTTGCAGGCTGACCATATCTACTTAGGTCGCGGATGGAAGAAAATATGTTCAGTCTTACTAGTGTACGAGAAAAGGAATCATGCTGCATAACAGTGTCAAAGCTGAAAGAGACTCTGGTGAAGAGAAGAGACGTGAAAGAGGTTATTCACAGGGTGGTATACGACACAATCCTCAGCAAAAATACATATTGGAAAGGTAACATGGAATGACAAGTCATTATAGCAGATTAAAAATAGGAGTGGCCCTACAACAGTGCCCTGATATAGACCAGACAGAACAGAAGAAATAGCAGATGCATGGTTTTTAGCGTACAAAGTGCTTCGCTTTAGGTAAAGAAGACTGGGTCCAGTTAAAAACAAGTGGATGAATGTTTAGGCGTGATGACTGTAGCAAAAGATGAGAGCGCGGAGCCTTATCGAAAGCCTCTCTGAAATATAAGAATACTGCTTCAGTAGCACTTATTGGTCGAAGGTCAACTAAAAATCATGAGTAAAGCCAACTGCACTTCGCATGAGTGATCTCAACGGAGGCAACGTTAATTAGGGTAAAAAAACCTCTCTGGAGTAGGGAAGTTGACAGGATGAGAGTAGATCACGTGTTTCACAGCTTAGGAGCTTACGCCGGTGAGTGAAATGGCTTGGTAGATACCTTGAAAGACCTATCGCCTTCCTTGAAGACTGGAATGACCTTCCCTATTTTCCAGTCTCCTGGAACATTACTTGTGTCAAATTAATGCTTAAAAATGATACAGCGGATCAAAGTACACGAACACTTTATTCTTTTTGACACTTTGACATTAATTTCCTCCATCCCGCCGGCTGATAGGCACATCAGATATGACACGACAATAACTTGATTTGAGTGCTGAGGGACTGAGATCCTGAGGAGGTAAAACCGAAGGCTCCCGAAGATCAAGTCGGTGGCTCCGTCCATGATGGAACCGGGACATCAAGTCCCACCGCAATGTCGTGGGCCCTCTATACAGCCTGGAGCTGAATGTGGAGAATGCTGCTCTTGAGAGATTCCTGCCATTGTTCTTTCGTGATGGGTGGAGAGGCGTTAAGGACTGGACACAGCAAGAGCAGAAAATGAATAACTTTAACGATGCCTTCTGGCAACGAAAATGGCAAAACCTACAAATGTAACTGGCATCAAAAAACTGAAAATTTGGAAGTTCGTCGGCAAATTGTTTTGTCAACATTGAATAAAATGCAGGAACATCTGATTCCGAAAACGGTAAGCTACATTTATCACATAGTGAATACAGCTAATATTATCGGGTTTTATTACTTTCCAGAAACACCGCGTCTTCGAGTAGAAAATGCTTTGTATGGTTTTAGTAAAGAAATAACGTTTTGTTTGTGCTTCTAACTAGTATTGTTTAGTGGTTTCGTTATAACTTTCCCATGCCGAAAGGTTTGGCTACGCGAAATAATAGTTTTTTTGTTATTGTTCAAGCGCTTTAAAGCAGTGCTGAACTAAGGGGAACCCGCTCTTTCATTTATCAAGACAGTCGCAAAGACTTACTAAACGCAGCATTTATGTTTTGAAAAGGGCGCAGTTACTCTCAATCTGCCCCTGCTGATATGTAACTACAAGTTCCTAGTGAAAGACGGAATTTCGCCAGTCGTACTGTAGTAATCGGCTTTATCATATAGCGTTAGTACTGTCTTTGATATTTCCCTCTTGGGTATAAAGCAAGAAAAAGTGACATGCATGATAGTGTGAAAGGTAAGACCCCGGACGTAAGTAAATGAAGGCACCTTATCGGGGTATATCATCAGGGCGAGGTCCAAAATACTTGACGAGGCTAAAATTAGCAGCGTAGTTTTAGCGTAGGTTTATATGGGACTATGCATAGAAAATTACTTTCGCACAGCGGCGAATAATTGACCTGAATGCATAAATTGTAATTGTCATGCAAGTTAGGAAAAACAGGAACAGGAAAACAACAAAAATTCAGACAACGTAAATCACTTTTCATTTACGGGTAACATTCACAGAAACACAAAATCAAATAAGTCCCTCTGCAATTACTGCTTAGAATGCGGGTTCGTCAGAACAAAACACAAAAAAAGCACTACGCATACACGTGAATGACAGTATGAGCGGCAAGTTTGGGCACTTAATTGATATGATAATAATTCTGCCGAATAATGAAGATAGTTAGGTAGAGATGGCAAGGCATGGCGCAGCATTTGATTGCAGTTGTTAGTTCTTGAGTGCGGAATATGCAAAGTTTCTCTGTGACGTGTACTGAAACTGCTTGCATTTAATGTTAACCTTGACAGGAGCGCCAGAATATTAGTGCTACTATTTGTTTCTGTCAAAAAGCGCTTTAGCAAAATCGTATTGTAGACCGATTTTATCGGCGCTATATCTAATTGGCAAAAAAGAGAAAAAAGAGGATCAGTATACGGAGCGAGTAATGAGTTTGAAATTGGACAGATGGCTTTTTTTTTGCAAAAAGTATATAATGTTGATGTTAATGGCAGTCCTGTTGTCCCATACGAGGTGACAATAGTTAACACGAGATATTAAAGAGAATTATAAAGTAGGAGCTTCAATCTTAATGATAACAAGAAGCGTAACCTTATTAGTATTCCAACAACCCGTGCATTCGCTTGCGGAATTGGGAGATAGATGACAAAGCCGGTTTATAAAATGGTCATACATTGTGTAAATACGTGTATGCACATAGTGCTAGGTTGTGTCAAGATGTTTTGCTTTATAGCTCGATGTCCAGAGCTGAGTCGCTTTGACATTGCAAATATCGCTTAGACGAGCATAGTTGTATACTTCTATGGAAATGTTTGGTCGAAGTGCCAGCCGTTTCTGTTCTCTAAGATTGGCACATATAATGATCACATTGCAACTGCATTAGAGCATGTACATACGGCACAACATTAAAATCATTTTCTGATATGTAAGACAGACGTTAGGTTTTTGTAACCTAAAAATAGGGAGAGGGTAAAAGTGGAGACAATTTTGAACCTGGAGGTGTCATGGTTTAAAAGAAGGCATAAAATACTATTCCAAAGGATAAGGATCAAAATGAGAGTTTACAAATGCCTACTAGCAACCGAAACGTGGGACGGTGGAAGGAACACACAAGATAGTTTCATCTGCATATGATTCAATGCTAACAGTGCCAAGTCACGAATAATGGTCACAACCGGCAAGTCTTTAGGGAAGTTAACATTCGGAACAAGAAATGTTTTCGTTTTATGAAACCTTTCGTTCGAAGCCTCCTATTCAAATACATGCGAAAGGAGAAATCGTTTTTCTCCGCAACCACTGTAATTAAAGAAAGGTAAAATCTAGTCGCTTCAAAGATCACATTTGATTTAAGCCATCGACGTTGATAAAAATTATGAAACGTAGGCAATTTGTGAAATCACAACTACGTCACGCAGTTGTCAGCGAAATCTGTGAGATGACCCTACTTTGCCATTTTGTGCCTTTCATGTTTCGAAAAGTAGGAATAGGCAGACATACAGACGAAGAACTTTATTAAAAAGTAGGAATAGAAAATTTTGAAATGTCCGCTGTTATAAAGAAAATGATGACATGTAGGTCTAATGAGTTTTATAACTTAGTTGTGCTATAGGAAGCAAAGCCGGCAGCCAGGTTTCGTGTGCATAAATTTGCGGGGTTTTGGGTAAATAAAATAGTTGGAAGCTGGCGCCCCTATATGTTGGTTTTGTCTCACCTCGGCCTCCTCGGCTTCAGGCCATAAACTTTGTTTCTTTTGCTCTTGCAGCTTTCTCATTCAACATACTCGTGCACATTTCCTTTGCAGCAAAATTCTAAACTAAAACTACGTTTGTCTCTACGAGGCCAAGTTGTGCTCTTTAGCCCCACAAGATGCGTCCAACCTTTGCAATCAGCAGGTGTTGGCTGTGTCTCTAAAGAGTGCGTGGATACATTTACCATAATGGTCACGTGAGCTATGCTTTAATGAAACAAACTTTTTTGAGGATACACTGCAGACCACTTTACGAGGACAATGAAAAGCGAACGCGACGAGAACAAACTAAAAATACGAAATCCTAATCTTATTCGCCAGATAATCAATCGCAGTGCATTGCGCGATGATGCTCTCTGTTGGTTCCGTTATGATGTTCTTGCTGGTTCCGTTAACATGAAAAAAAAATACAGATTCGATAAGCATGTAGAATTCATGAAAGCTGGGAGCCTTATAGCACTTATCACCATCGCTTAATCACCTTCTCCGATCTCCCGCCCCCATCTTTCTCTTCTTCCCTTCCTTGACAATCTTGTTACACGCCTTCATCCCCATCTGCTTCTGTTCCTGGCCATATAATTTTGTATCATTCCCGCCTTCTGCTGCGCTCCCTCCGTGGATCGTACGGAATAACGTTTTCGATAGAACCTTCCTCTTTTTCCTCTCCCGGTCCTTCGTAATATACAGTTTTCAGGATGTCTCGTTGCTTGGCTGTATTGGTAACAAGATACGTGACCGAGTATGGAATGCTTGAATCAAGGCCCTTTTTCATCAAAATCAGGCCTCGAGAAATTATATCGGGTAGCTCGGTCCTATGATGTTCATCAAAGTTGTTTTTATTGCTTGGTGGCATCTCCGTCGCGGCTCCGCAGGCAGTAGCCTCTCACTGAAGCGCGTCGGGTTTTTTACATGACTCCTCTATGGTTACCCCGTAATCGCTGGTGCCGCGTGGCTTATAGAAAATAACACACAATTCATGGCGCGCATACAATCAGGTTAGACAAGGTCCCGTGTAAAGCGGCACAGCAGATATAATCAATGGTAACCCAGTAGAATGGCTTCAGGCGCGCAACATGGACTACTTCACGCTCCGTGAGTCCATATACACCCCTTATACACGCCTATATACACCCCTTATACATTCACCGCCATTCCATTGTTGTCATAAATTCGGCGTCATACGATTGTCATGATACCATTGTGACGCTATAGTCGTCATGCTTTCGTTGTCACACCCTCTTTTTCACGTCGTCGTTGTCATTACGTCGTAGTCATTCAATGTTTGGCATCTGTCTATCGTCGTAACAATGTCATCAAGCCGTCCTCGTCCCACATTACTCGCCATACCATTACTGGCATTCCACCGTCGTCACGCTGTTGTTTTACCACAGTGCTCACTTGATCGATGCCATATAATTGTCATGACATCGTCGTCATACCACCTTCGTGTATTCAATGACCTCATCAATTCGTGGTAATTTTGTCCAAATCATGCTTTTCATCGTTCCACCGAAATTATGCCGCCTTTGTGATGCCATCTCGGTAATTGTGTCGTCGATAGCTACTATCATGCATCCGTTGTCATACAGTTATCAGACCATCCACAGTCATACCGTGCCATCGACATCAAATCAAATCAAATCTTTATTTTCCATCAGGTGCTACAGATGGAGGGGCTACGGAAAAAAAGCTGCCACTTGGCGGCTTGACGAGTCCGCAGACCCATATATAAGGCAGCGTCTAGACAGCACCAGATCATAAACAAGCGATAAACAAATCAAGACACTTGATCAAAGCAAATAAATAAAATAAAAAATCCTGAGCCAGATCAATCAAACACAGTCAACACAAAAGAATGAACAAGCAATAAGCGTATCAGGACACTTCATAAATGCAGAAGAAAAGAAAAAGTCTTGAACTAGATAAAAACAAACACCAGAATAGCTGAAATCAGGTTAGTCAATGAGCAAACAGGCCTCTAAGTGTAACAGCGGAGCAACTAAATAAATCAAAATTCAGTGACTGATAATAGTTTAAAAGAGATGGCAGAGAGAAACACAAACGTTCCATACCAGAATTCAAACGTGGTACAGCAACCTTCCAGTTTTCTCCACGTCTAGTCTTGTAACATTTATCATTTCTTTCTAAATGTGCCAAGGCATCGAGGCTATGAATATTTTTTTTCACTTCATATTTAAACCGAGCACTCAAACGGTAGCGGTATAGCTTGTGAGCTGTAATAACATGTGCCCTGTGAAAGAATTCTGCAGTGGTCGCATTATGACGAGCATTGTATACGTGGCGTAGATACCGTTTTTGCATATGGAATATTTTTTGTGTGTTAGAGAACGTAGTTGTGCCCCAGACAAGGTGACAATAGTTGACGTGTGGATAGAAAAGAGAATTATAGACCAATATTTTTGTTTTAGTAGAAAGCACGTACCGGAGACGACCAACTACACCGGTTATTCGAGCAAGTTTGGCTAATACAAAATTCACATGCGGTTCCCAGGACAGATTGGCAGTGAATATCACACCTAGACATTTAAACTGGTCAACAATGTCAACTGGGTGAGAGTTTAAAACAATATCGGCATGAGGAGGAACAGGTTTATTTTTCGGCCGGAAGACAACTGCTTTTGTTTTATTTTCGTTAATCTTCATGTAATTGGATAAGGACCATTGCTGCAGTTTGACTATGGTATCATTGCAATCAGAGATAAGTTTATCGATGTTATTACCAGAAAAAAGTATGCTGGTATCATCTGCATATATAATAAATTTGGCGTTCTGATTAATGTTAACAATGTCATTTATATACAGGTTAAATAGCAAGGGACCCAATATGCTTCCTTGTGGAACACCACAAAGCAGTGGCAGCACTCGTGATCGTGTGTTGTTTATTTGGACTACTTGACATCGATGAGATAAATATGATTGCAATAACTGTAATCCACACCCTCGTATGCCGTAAAAGTCCAGCTTCTGCAGCAGAACATCATGATTTACCAGGTCGAATGCCTTGGAAAAATCGACAAATAGGCTGAGTACTATTGCCTTGCGTTCAAACTGAGTTAAAATATATTCCTTCTGGTGAAGCAGAGCTAATTCTGTAGACATATTCTTCCTAAACCCAAACTGGTGTTTCGTTATTATTTCGCAGTGATGAACAAAGTTTGCAAGCCTACAGTGTATTATTTTTTCAAGGGGCTTAGAAAATATAGGTAAGATAGACACCGGACGGTAATTGCCCAATTCATTTCGGCTTCCCTTTTTAAAAAGCACTACTACTTTTGCGGTTTGCATTTGCACTGGGAATGTCGATGTCGTCAAACATTTGTTAAAAATATGCGTTAGAACTGGTGCAATGACATCTGCGACATACTTTACTGGTTTGACTTGAATTTCGTCGATATCTCTACTGCTGCTGTTCTTTAAATTTTTTATTGTTGAAATTACTTCCTGTACATTCACTGGCTGTAGAAATATTGATTTTTCATTCCGCGTGCTGATATACTGACATGCATTTGAGGAGCTTCCTGGCGTACTAATATTTGTAAAAAAAATATTGAAAGCATCAGCCAGTTCCGCGTCGTGCAAAACTTGGCCATCAATTGTTAGTTTAGAAATGCAGGTACGTTGGTTATCGCGACGCAAGAGCGTGTTTAATTTGTCCCATAGCAACTCACTCGGCACATTTTTGTCGTCCAAAAAACGTGAGAAGTACTCTTTACGTGCAGTAGGCAGTTGTTTCGTTAGTTGGTTCCGATACCGTTTAAAGACGGCCAAATCATCAGGATTACGGGTGTTTAAGAACTGTCTGTAGAGCTTATCTTTTGCTCTCATTTGTTGATACAGTTCATGTGTGACCCATGGCTTTCGAATTTTTCTGCTCTTTTTACGTTTTTTAACAGGAAAATGCGCATTGTACAATCTTTTGAATGTATCTAAAAAAACATTGTAGGCATTGTTAGCATCATGACTATTCAGTACTTCACGCCAGTCTGTTTGAAGCAGCTCGTTCCTAAACGCGTCAAGAGCCGTATCGGTTACTGGCTGGTAAAAACTGTCAGCAGAAGAACAGTTTACAGTGCGGGCAACTTGTAAACAAAGGAACACGGGAAGATGATCACTAATGGAACATGATAGGACACCAGCTATTATATCTTGCGATGAAAGGTTTGTTATGAAGATGTCTAGTACTGACTCATATTCAGTTGTTATTCTTGTTGGCTCTTTAATAACGTTGTCAAATCCATATGACAAGAGAAGGTTGGTAAAATTTGTACTAGTAAGTGTGTTAACACCCATATCAATATTATAATCACCTGCGGCGATCAGCTTATACTTGTTTTCTACAACAAATGAAAGAAAGCCTTCATAAAAATCAAAAAATGTTGAAATATGCCCATTTGGCGGCCGATAACAGACCGAATATATTCCCTTATCTGCAATTAAAGTTAACACTTCATAGTCTGGAGTCACTATGCTAAATGAATCAAGCAGTTCACAGTCCATTTGTTCCAAAGTGAGAATTGCAGTGCCACCTCCGCGACCACAAGGGCGGTTGATGTAGTACGTATTGTAGCCTTTCATTCTGAAAATGTCACTCTCGTTCGTGCTCCATGTTTCACTGAACATAATAACAGAAAAGCTAAAAGAAAATTTAGTGAAGAATTCTTCTAAAGAAAATATTTTGTTGCGGACAGACCTTGCGTTTAGGTGTACACATTTTAGTACGGAAGACCTAAAATTAGATACCATAATGTTCAGGTCATCTGGTGAGTAAAAAGTGTGCTCATACATCTTTGCCCTCTTCCCTTAAGTATAGCACTCATTACACACTTCATTTTGGCTGAAGACGATGAAGGTCCTCAAGGCATTTAATATGGATTGCGTTTGCCCCATCCGTCATACGCACAAGAACCTTCCCATGGGTATACCATACATATTTGAAGTTGGCCTCTTTCGCCCAGTTTTTAGTTGCTAGAAGCAGTTCTCGGTTGTGGCTGGTTAAGTTTTCTTGGATGAAGATGTGTGGGTTACTGTCTTTTAGGTTGTTCTTCTTACTCAACCACGATTCCCTGATCGCCTGCCTTGTGAAGCGCACGATTATGCCGGGTATCTTATCTTTCCGAGCGGGCAGCCTGTGTGCCGAGGCAATGTCCTGTTCAACAAGATGAGGTGCCTTGAGCTTATCGGCAACCTCATTCAATATCGTGAGCAAGTTTTCATCTTTCAGCGAAGGAACACCATGAACTTCCAAATTCAGCTGCCTATTTCTAAACTCAAGATCATTCACTTCTCGTCGAAGTTGTACTTGAGCTGATAAGTTGTTTTTATCCCTTTCCTCAAGTTCTTGCACCTTCTTTCTGAGCACTCTAATCTCATTTTCTTGCACACCGATTGTGTTCTTTAAATCTTCAAAAATGGCAGACATGTGCGTGATAGATGCTTCTATGGCGTCCACTCGAGTTACGAGGGCTGGCAGGCTTTCAAGCTTAAGATTAATAGATGTAAGGATAGCCTTTATATCTGCATCGGTCTTGCTTTCGTCACTGCAGCTACCATGTGACGCCGGGCTCCGACAATCTTGGCATCGCCACGCTTTCTTTGCAGCGTCAGATTTTCCTTTGAAAGACTTTTCCGCCAGCCCCGCACATTTTCCGAAATGATACTCGTGTGCGCACTCTGAACAAACTACGCGTCCTTCGTTCTCAAGAAAGACCACATTACAAGTGCAGCAGACGTTAGACATGGTTTTCACTGCGACAAGATGTCGCTAGAACAAACACATGAAAGTACACTACAGGTCTTTGGCAGCGACCGCAGCACAAGCACCATAAAAAAGAAGAATGTGAGTACAAACTAACCTGCACAGTTTCGGCAGCAGAGTAAGTGGTTATGTTCGCTCGGTGCTGCTGCCGCTGCCAAATGAAACGCTTCGCCAGGTGCTTCCGATATTTATATGGTCGATGGCTCCGTCCGGCGCGCAGGCGCACTGGATGGTTGCAGCGATGATAGCAGCAGTGATTTCGTGCGAAGCCGGTCGTGCAGTAGAACAGGAGTAGAACGGTCACGAGTGGCAGGGGAACCCAGGCAGTCCGCCGTGTCCGATGGGGCCGGGCAACTTCAGACGATCCAGGTGAAGACCGCTCTCCGTCGTATCTGCACAGTTTCGGCAGCAGAGTAAGTGGTTATGTTCGCTCGGTGCTGCTGCCGCTGCCAAATGAAACGCTTCGCCAGGTGCTTCCGATATTTATATGGTCGATGGCTCCGTCCGGCGCGCAGGCGCACTGGATGGTTGCAGCGATGATAGCAGCAGTGATTTCGTGCGAAGCCGGTCGTGCAGTAGAACAGGAGTAGAACGGTCACGAGTGGCAGGGGAACCCAGGCAGTCCGCCGTGTCCGATGGGGCCGGGCAACTTCAGACGATCCAGGTGAAGACCGCTCTCCGTCGTATATGCACAGTTTCGGCAGCAGAGTAAGTGGTTATGTTCGCTCGGTGCTGCTGCCGCTGCCAAATGACATCACTCCAGCTTCTTGATTTCGGTTTCAATATGCTGTTGCCGTGAGGTCACCTTCATCACATACTTGTTGTGATCCAATTCTTCGCATGTACGAATATATTGAATTTTTTATATTTATTTCATAATACTGTGAGCCGTTCTCAGGCTCTGACAAGAGTGGAATGAATAATAGGTAGTACAACAGGTTTGGTGTTCCGGAACATGAATGAAAAGACACATAGCTTGCATAAATAATGGAATCAAAAGTGTGCAGAGCTCTAGAAACATTCAATCCAAGACTCATAATTAAGAAAACTATGGCTACAAACAGATTAAAAAAACATTACGAACAGATTTATGCACATGTTTTTTGTCTTCATTTATAATATGACCCTTTACTGTGTAAAACAGTTTTCGCGCGCTGATTTCCTATTTCCAATTATTCTTCGGTATAGCATAGTTATTTTGCTGAATTATACTTAATGTTAATAGAATCATTGAACTCGCCCTTAGGTCCTCGTTGATTTTCAGTCGCTTTCTCCTGATCTGAGAAGCGTCACTTTTTCCCCAACATATCTTCTTCCTTGAGATGACGACAAATTTGAGATAAAATTTCAACTGAATTTGAATGATCGCACTGTCAATTGTGGCTGTCGCAACAAAATTTTGTGCTTTTCGGGGATTGATAACAGTTAACAAGAGCAGCCATGCCTAAAACGCACAATAATATATCTAAATAACATTATAGTGCAGTCTATGATCGCAAGATTGCTTATATGATAACACGATGTTCATTGAAAAATGTCATCGAAGAGAAACTTATTAAAGTTTTATTGCATTGCAACACAACAGAGTATTCGATACGCTGCGAAACTGTGGCAACTGCGATATCGAGAAAAAAGAGAAGTTGCAAATAAAGATACGTTTCTGCAGCACGTTATTTCCAAAGCCCAACCAAACATAGTGCTTTGCTGTTTCGTGAGTAGTGTGCCTCTTTGAATTTTAACAATTATTTGTCCAAACAACAAAGATTGCGCTCAGGGTCTTCATTTGGTTTTGCTTTTAAATAAGGTATCCAAGCTATCTTTCGCCAGAGTTTAAAAATATGCGAATGCCACATAGCTGGACAGAACCAAGGTATTGCTGTTTGCCATAGTTTGAAGATACTCAATTTTTTTTCGCTTTACCTAATTACATATTTATTCCTAATTGAATAAACTCCGCCGGTATCATAATTAGTTGAAAAATGTCAACGAGAAAATTGTAGCGCGAAATGAAAAACTCCTAATACATCTTTCTGTTGCTCAACATGTGCTACATAAAAGTTTTTTAACGAGTGTGAAAGGCAGCCACGAATACACGCAAAGTGCTTCGAGCGGCCAGTCGTGAGGAAATTTTGTATGCGTTTGCGGGCATCCTTTGGCTTCTGAAAAACACTTGTAAGTAGCACGTATTGAGCAACGGAAAGCTGTATTCAGAGTTTTTCATGCCACTGTTTCATTTTCTCGTTGACACTTTTCATCTAGTTATAGTATTCGAGAACTTGCTCATTGAGGACCTATAATATAATTAGGCTCAATTAAAAAATAGTTTGAGTACCTTCAAGTACGACAAACAACATTACCTTGATTATCTCTGGCTACGTGGCATTCGCATATATTGAAACTCTTGTAAAATTTACAGGGCCAACTTGGGCTACAAAGCACGAGATCGAAGGATCAAATCCCGGCCATTAAAGACGTTAAAAGACGTTAAAGAACCCTAGGTGGTCGAAATTCCCGGAGTCCTCCACTCCATCAAATTGTGGTTTCGGCAAGTAAAATCTAATAATTAAACTTAGCATGAACACCCTGTATTGGTCATGCTAACAATAGACCGGACTATATTAGACGAAAACACATCGATGCTAGTTCTGAGGATCAATTCACCTTCGCAACTTCAAGGTCATTCTTTTTAGTGCTGGTTTGGATCCGAATTATTTTCTTAGAGAAGGCATAGCCTTGGCACCGAGAACCTTCATAAGTCAATTTGCTATATGAGGCGCCTATAGGCTCCTGCATCAACAATACTTGATATGTGTGCTGTCATTGTCAGTCATCGTAAATAGGCGTTCACCATTCTATGCACTCTCTCGTAAATCTAAGCCTTCAGTCCACACAGGTGCGCAGTAGGTTGGGTTGCCTTGAACACTACCGTACGCTAAGGCAATCAGCAAGCGGCGTCCGAGGAAGCTTTCCGAATCGTCCTAACATTCTACAAGAAACGTAGAGGTACCTACGGCTGTTATCAAAGTGAGTCTAAGTGCTTGAACAATTCTACTGAAATTTTATTTACAAATATGAGAGGTTCATTGATATTTTTGTCATCATTGAAGTCATTAGAGTTGGAGTTGGAGTTGGAGTTTATTTTCACCACAATGATTCATTGTTTACATGATCATACATGAGGTAAAGATACAATGTGTGGTGTGGAATGCGGGAAGAAAGCTGCGGCATAAACGCAGCTTGACTGGCCCCACATCCCAGCAAAACAAGGCAGAAAAGTGACAGCATTCGTAGTCATGGAAACAAGTAAATAGGCACATCAATACATAGTGAAATTGGTACAATAAGGAAATATAGTTATACAAAAACGAAAAAACGCATAAAAATTTGTACTCCTCGAGAAGACAAAAAAAATCGTAAAAATGCAGCATCTCATGCCGCATTTTTTGCACCAAGAAAACACATCAAGAAGTACATCATGTCAGTAAAAAAGATTGGACATATCCTGTCGCGAAAGAAGGCGTAATCGCTCTAATGAAAAATTGAACATGTTTAGTATGTGGGGGAGTGAATATTTCAGCATTTGGAGACCATAGTTTGTTCGGCATCGAGGAACCTTCCAATAATCGCTCTGTCTAGTAGGTCGAGACGAGGTGCTGCGCTCTAAGCATGCTATGGAGGTAAGATTATTATTTTCGTTGTTAAATTCAGTTTTCAAGGAGACTAATAAACAATATTCATACATGTTATCAAATCTTAATACTTTGAATTTGTTGAATAAAGACGAGGTATGTGCATTATATTCGGCATTTGCTATGCAACGTAATGCATTTTTTTGAAGCGCGAGTAATTTTAGCTTGGATTGCAGGGTGCCAGTGCCCCACACCAAAAGACCATAGCGTAGCTGTGAACAAAAAAGCGTGTTATAAATAGTTAACATCCCAGTAGTCGGCAGAAATAATTGACATCTCCTAAGCATGCCTAGTGCCTTACTGAGCTTTTTTCTTAGAATTTCACCATGGGAATCCCACAACATATGTCCGTGAAAAATTATTCCCAATGCCTTAGCCCTCGAGGAAAAATCAATCGCGGAACCGTTCAGGTATAGCTTTGAAGCAGCTGTGTACGCTGTTCCTTTCGATCGAAACAGAACAGCTTTGGTTTTTAAGCAGTCGATTTGTAGGGAGTTTACAGTCGACTATGCATACAAGTCACCTAGTGTCGTGTTTGCTGCTGAAATAATGTCATTTACGTCTGCACCTGTGAAAAACAAGCAAGTGTCATCCGCATATATGACATATTGGATTGTCTGGTTTATGTTTGTAATGTCGTTATTATAAGTAATGAAAAGTAGTGGCCCCAATATACTACCTTGAGGTACACCTTGAGCAACTTTTTTCAAGGACGATTGTTCTGTGTTTATACTTACACACTGTAGCCTATTGCTCAAATAACTGGCAAATAAATTCAGTGCAGTGCCTCGGATGCCGTAATAGGGTAATTTTTGTAAAAGGGTATTGTGATTGATCCGGTAAAAGGCTTTAGAGAAGTCAACAAATATACCTAGTGTAAGTTTCCTGTCCTCTATAGTGCCTAATATAATTTCCTTTTGTCGTAGCAATGCTATCTCTGTCGACAGCCCTGACCTAAAACCATACTGAGCCGGCGTAATTACCGAGTGTTTTGTAAAGAAATTCGATAATCTCAAGAATATTAGTTTTTCTATGGGCTTTGAAAACAATGGTAGAACGGATACGGGCCTATGGTTTTTTAAATCATTTTTGTCTCCCCCCTTAAACAGTACTGTAACTTTTGCATTCTTCATACGTTGTGGGAAAATACCTGTGCCTAAAATGAGGTTATAAATGTATGTTAAGGGATCGACTAATATATCGATAACAAAACAGATTGGAGCGTTCTTCAAACCGTCAATATCTTCCGATTTACTTTTCTTGAGTTTTTTGAAAACGCACATAACCTCATATTCATCTGTTGGGGAAAGATAAACCGACGAAGCTACTTGTGGGGCGGACATGTAATGTAGTGCAGTGGTGTCACTGACGCTGTCTGCCGACGAAGTAAGGGGATTATTAAATTTCTCAGCCAATGCTTTGCCCCTGTATGTTCGATCCCCTTCAGTTATCTCTTCTACAATAAAATTAGCTTTATGTAATGTGGTAATTGAATTTAATTTGCTCCACATCTCTTTAACCCCTGCAACACACTCGAACTTGCAAGAATAATAATTGCGCTTCGCTATTTTCATAAGTTTATTTAAATTATTTCTATACTTCCTAAACGAATCCAATGTGTATGGATCGCGATTTTTTAAGAATAGTTGATAGGTGCCATTTTTCTTATTAATCATTTTTAACAGCTTCTTTGTGACCCATGGTTTCCCTGAACGTTTCGACTTCTTTATTTCCTTATAGGGAAAATATCGCTTGTAGATACGGGAAATTATCTCCATGAAATTGTCATATGCGGCGTTTGCTGATGAGCACGAGAGCACTGTTTCCCAACTAGTTCTGGAGATTTCGTCCCGAAACTGCGAAAGAGAGTTTTCAGTTATGTTCTGGCACCGAAATTTATAGGTTGGCTTTGATTCAATGTGGCACTTATCAATAACAAGATATATCGGCAAATGATGACTAAGTGTAATGTTAATTGTCCCAGAAAAGAGGCTTTCACGTGGTAAATTTGTAATAAAAGGTCCAATAACGTGGCGCTGGTAGCTGAAATGCGAGTTGGTTCCAGTACCACATTTGACAACAAATACGAATTAAGAAGTATGGAAAATTCCGCTTGTTTTGATGTATTAGAAAGCATGTCAATGTTTAGATCCCCACCTAGAACTAAATTGTACTGATGTATATTACCATAAGAGAATATCGCGTCTAGGTGCTGAAAAAAAACATCTAAATTGCCGTCGGGTGGACGGTACACCACAGCGAAAAGAAACTTTCCGCATTTCAAACATACTACCTCAATATCCGACGTACATGAAGACAGGTCATCAAGCAGTTCATAATTTATGCCTTGTTTAATAAACATACATACGCCTCCACCTCTTCTGAGCAATCTGTTCAGGAAAACTCCGTTATAACCTTCTAGATGCACGTCATCATTTGCCGAAAACCACGTTTCTGTCAACATAATTACAGAAAAAGAAAAACCGAAATCATTAAGAAACATACAGAATTCATCCTGTTTGCCACGCGCTGACTGCATATTAAGATGAATAAAAGTTAGTGGTGAGTCACATTTCTCGACCTTTTCATACCTTAACACTGACGGACTAATGCTACAAGTGCTCATTTTAGTTTCTGAGAGGTCAACAGGAAATCGCGCATTGTAAAATTTGACACAATAAATTTAGTCGCATGGGCATATATCCCGTGTTCTTTTTTTTTACTCTACTGTACTTATCGTAGCAGAATTACCGACTGTCTATGGTAAATACCCCAATTGTTCAAGCTAGTCCTCGCGCACTTTCACTGCCTCTGAGTAGCCATGGTAGACTTCCCAGGCCTAGCATTTCTCGTATGCTATATCCTATTTCATCACTTAAACAATGTGTTCCTTGTCGGCGAAGGGTGTACCTAAAAAAATGCATTTGCGTTTCGCATGATAACAGTAAGTAATCCACTGAATCCGCTACGTTAGGGCTTTTTTCTACAATGCTACGAATCAGCTAAAAATATTTAGGATAAATAATAGAGAGAAAGAGCAAGTCTAGGCTAGAAACAACTTTCGCAACTTCAGGCGGAAACATGCGTTTGCATATACATTCTTAGCGGGACGGGGAATCCGAACTGATAATATTAACATCATTGTTTTTTATCATTAAAGTTCTCTGTGACCGTATAAGATAAGACGCATTTCTTTTGTTGTTTATTACGTTTTGATCAGCATTTCTCTAACATAAATTGAGATCGCTAAGTCAAGCTTTTCGACTATTTTCCCTTATAAACAACGCATAGTAGCTGGACAGAAGCTTGGTTCCTATATCAAAGTTGCGAACTGCGCCTCTTTTGCCTGACTCATTGGGCGCCTTGCCTCAAAGCGCACTGGCAGGTCCTAATATAGGAATGAACAATGGCGAGAATCGGACGCACCGGTAATTCTGCGCTTAATAACGTCGGTCACGCAGCCAAGATGGAGTTCTGCCTTCTGCTGCTCGTATGTGCATTGTTCACACGCTACTATAAGCACACTAGCGTTTCCACTGGACTCCTGCGGGCATTCATTATTTTGAAATAAATGTGCAGTGACTATCAAGATAAGCTTATATGATTTGTGCACACTCATAATTCATTTTCTCGATGAATATTTTCTTGAGCATGAACTACGCCGCCGGTTTCCCGTCGGGCAATATCCTGAATCATCATGGTGCGTCCCCGGCAACACCTTTTGCACTGCACATTATAATGACAACGTTGTAAGGCGCTTAAACACTGACAGGACGCTGTTCCTTCCGCCCAGCACGAGTTGTTTTGAGGGCTATGGCACGCTGACATGGTGGAGCTGCGTATATCTACCGTCACACGAGTCAAAGTTCGACGCTTAACGAGACACTAGATGAAGACGTTCACTTAGAGGAATAGTTTATCTGACTACCACTCTATCATCGCTCCTTACATGCTAATAAGCAACTTTGGTGTGTTGAAGATTGCCACCGAAAGTCACGCTGCAACTCTCCGATTTGAATCCATCACGTGGCCCCAGAGGGCCTGACGCCATATCTCACGCCACATTGTGCTTTGCCGCTACTTCTGAGCGAGCCACGGCTCTCTCAACTCGCATTGGCGGTGTTCCTCGAAGCGCACATGCCGGCTCACGCTAGACAAACGTTTCACACCTGTTTACAGCCTACTTCCTCTCACTCTGCGCGCATTGCGCGATCTGCCACCTTGCCGGTAGCGCCATCCGCCGACGATGCCGACGTTACATCACATAGGTACCGTAGGCCATAACAGGTGGCATCACAGCAATCGCGTTTTTCGCGTAACTTTTTAGCTTACAAAAACTCTGTTTTCGTTGCAAATAAATTTACTGTTGCACAAGCCTGCTCTTTGAAATCAACTCGACGTGACACTTCGTTTTGTGTCTCTTGAATCTTCATAACGCTATTAACGATGCGTCCTTCGGGGGAAACTGCAACATTTCGTAAGTGCGATAGAAATATCTGCTTCAGGAGTCCTAAAGAACGGTGTGGTAGCAAGATTGTCCTGCGGCAAGCTATTCGACTACTGTGTAGCTTATTGGGGGAAATGGGCATTTGGGTACGGCTGCCAATTTATTTACCCTACAACCTCTCGTTATAACGCATGAAACTGAGCCTTGGTTTTGTTACATCCTCGCTTTTATTGAGAACTGATGTTTCATGAAAGGTCACTGTGGTTATTAAAGGCTAGTGTGGCTATGTGAGAGGAGCTCTACTGCAAACATCACAATAAACTTACTTCCCCAACTCGAACTGAACCAATCTTTTTGAATTTGTCTGCTCGGCTGTACTGAATGATGTATCTAAAAAAAACCTTGCATAGTCATACAACTTTTTTCGCGCCCCAGTGGATATCAAGCCATGTTTAGTTGAAACTCCTTACTTTTATTTTTTTCCGGATTCAGGCCGTATGAATGAAAATGAAGCGTAAAAGTGACATTTTTGCTTTCTAAGGTTAGTCAGTTTTATACTTTACTCAGTGCTATTCTTTGTTGTCCCTATGGAGGACCAAAATCAAGATAGCTTGATAACGTTTGCAGCACGAAACCTGCGCCAACATGGATAAGAAATTGTAGCATGGCTTACACCTGTGCTAATCGACGAAGGAATTAACCATTTTGGACGAACGGGAACGGACAATATTGGTGCTCTGGGCAGACTTACAAATATGGGAAAAATGGAAGGGAAGTTACTGACCTGATTGTCGCATTCATGACTATGTTGGCTGCACTGGTAGCTGGCACGTTGACAGTTACGAGAAAAAGCTAAATTTAGTGGTAGGAATGTAGAGCTGATTGCCTAAGCTGGAGCTTGCGTTGCCTTGCTGCTATTCTCTGCCGAAATGGAAGGTTAAAAATACGAGTAAAGTGATGACGAGAAGGATATGCATGTATAAAATACCACCACATGGCCGCATCTCTAAACCGTTTGTCTAATGCATTACGCTAGCTCTGCCCTTATAATCCCGATCCTACTGTTTGAATCAGGTCAGTCAGCCAAAAGTTTCTGAACAACCGTCTGCTCTTCTCGCGCGTAAGAAAGACAAGCGCAAGCCCTGTGCGCAAGTTTTCCGAGTGATTAGCAAACACATTTTTGATATTAGAATAGCAGTGGTAACCAGTAATCGAGTTGGTGCAATCCATTGTGGTGGAATGTAGTGAGGCAGGCTACGCGGAGGCAGATCTTCGGCTTCACCGATAACATTCACGTCCCATGGTTCGGCAGTGCTTGCCTTTGTTAGGCGACCCGGCGGCCAGCCACTTAACGCATGCTAATCTCCCAAGTGAACACGCAAGTTTTATAATGCTGATTTGACACAAAAGCAATAAATACAGCGTGAAATCTAACTTACAGCATTCAGTACAAGCTGCAGTCCGGAAACAATGGGCGGAATGTTGTTCGTGTTGAGTCGATGGTGTCAATGCGCGATGCGTGAGCGAAAAATATGGTGGCACTTCCATCCTGTGCAAATGATTGGTGACGTTATTGCGATGAGCAACCTATCTTACGACGTGTGTGATCTGTGACGATATGCTTTATGTGGTGTGGCCAATGATACGAAGAGTGGCCGATATGCATTGAACGAACTATTTGTGAAAGATGTTTATCGAAGAATGGAGAATAGCCAATGACGCATACCCAGTAACCAGTAACGGAATCAATGAGGTTCAATGAAGACCCGCACATACTAAGCAAGCGGAGATGTCTTGAAACACGTTCACTGACGAGTAGCACACACGTACAGTGATACATGCCCAACGATCCCCGGTGATATAACTGCTGTTCATTGCAGAATTATTGAATGAATAAAACTTTATTTGAAACGGCTCCTCGTCCGTGTCGTCCGCCAATCCGGTGCCGTGCGATTATGTTGTATACCACCCGCAGCGGGGGGTACGGTGGCGCCATGGACATGCCTTATTCGGTGCACAAGGAGCGACCAAACGCGGCTCGGTGGGGTTCAGGTGGAGTGCTCCAGCTCTCCCAACAGAAATGAATTGATGGGCTCAGCGAAGAGCTGAAGAGATAGTAAGGCGAGGACTGTGCACGAGGCCAGGGCCAGCAGTTGTGGCGAACGTCGCCATAGCTGCCGCAAATCGGGGATGCCACGTGGCCGCGGCGTTGTTCAATTATATATTGCATCGCGTCATTCGCCAGTGTTAGAGTTTGAGTCTGACGCATTAAGGAGGCATCATGGTGGGTCAAGGAGGGATAGGGGGCCGGAAGGGTGCATGCAGATGAGCGCAATTCGCAGAGTCTAGCGCGGCTGTGCTTGCGGTGTTCAGCGTGGTGCATTCTGGCGAAATAGGTGTCGCGCCATGGAATAGGAGCGCTCGCTATTTTAGGCTCGGGAGCGAGAAAGTGAGCACGCTCACTTCCCTGTATCCCATGATGGCCCGGCACCCACTCCAAGAGGACGTGAAGTGAGGGATCATGTTGCATGTGTAGCGCGAGGGATGCCCTAACAGGGAAGTAGGTTGTTTGTGAAAGAACGAAGGGCTACCAGGCTGTCTGAGCGAATGGTAATGGTTTGTGTGGAGCTAGAGCGGATAGTAGTGTGGAACTTGCGCTCGGTCAAATGCGGAGTTAACAAAGTCGGTGCGACGGTTGGTTTGAAAATTGCGTTCCGGAGCTCAGCAACACCACAATGTACTCATTAAGCCCGGAACTAGATAGTGGCCCAAGTTGCAATGGCAGAGTTTGGACACGGTCAGACAGACATAGGCAGATGGCTGACGGGCTGAAGAAATGGTAAAATAAACACACAAAAAATGGCAGCTGGACACCTCTCCCAAAATTGATGAAGGTAATCTGTTAGCTTCTAATCAATATAGCCACGCAACGCATTGCACCATCGAAACAAGGTATGTGTGAGGCTTGCATTGCAGCAATATTCCTTTCACGCTTGCCTGTGTCATTTTTTTTGCGTTATGGATCCCAGCCTGTATGTATGCCACCAACACGCCCAAACTTCTTCCATGCTTAAGCACACTCGATGCCAGGTAGCGCCGCCGCCACGAAGCTTGGGCGTGCGATTCAAATTGCATGGCACACAAATGCGCGCAAACACTGAGAAACGCCTCGTGCGGCACCCATGCGCCTCTGTCCCGCTGTTTTTCTGGGCACACTGCGCCATCTAGAGTCACTACCGAGAAGTCCACGCTTGGGCTCCGCAACGAGAAGCATGGCACACCCATGCTTGCGAACACTAAGAATTGTTTTCACGGTTGCCGGACACTCAGTGACACATAATAACTAGCCCAAGTCACTGAAACGTTAATTTAAAAGTGCCACATATTCAAGGCATTTGTGGCGCAGCCTGCTAAAGCACTGGGTTGTTATCACCGAGGAACAATTGTGAAATGACTTTGATTCCACCTAGCATCAGGTAAATTTAGAGCTATTTCCGTCATTGCAGAGCGGAACATTCCCAGCGGCACTTACCAAGTTGCCCATATTCATGTCGAGGTAGTCATTGAAGTATTCTTTCCTTTATTTTACCATTTCTTCAGCACTTCACGCATCTGCTGGCATTTACCGAAATGCCGCAGTTGAGGTGTGATGAAGACAAGCACGTAGCGATTGGTACATACCCAACGCTCCAAATAAGTCAAATGGATACGTTATGCGAACTTACCCACTATGATTTGTATATTCAAATGTGTGCCCAAAATAAATAATTAGAAGGGTATTTACTACAACTACGTTATTAGTAAATTAGTCAATTTCATTTCTCGGTGAAGTAATGGTCACCTCGTTGAGTAATTTGGATCATGCGTCAAAAATATGGTATACGTCACGCGCAATTTCTAAACATTTGATGCAGGTGAAAGCACACCCATATATACTAAGTAACCCAATTGAAACCGACGGTTTCTTTCGCGACCTGTTCTCCAGCACAGCAACCCAATGAGCTACCACACCCTCTGCCTTGCCCAACGACGCCGATGGCAAATAAATTTCAAGCTGCTATTATTATTATTATTATTATTATTATTATTATTATTATTATTATTATTATTATTCGACCAAGGAGTACTAGCAACAAAAGTAGGCGCGGAAATAGATACAGACATAGGTACATAGATGGCGAGCCCCCGTAAAGTCTTCAAATTACCTAAAAATATGAACGCATTCAAAGCGATAACCGATGGTCATTAAGGGTTAAGGACTAGATTCCAAGGAAAGGGAAGCGTAGCAAGGGCCGCGGCAGAAAGTCAGGTGGGCGGATGAGATTAAGAAGTTTGCAGGGACAACGTGGCCACGACTAGTACATGACCAGGGTAGCTGAAGAAGTATGGGAGAGGCCTTTGTCTGCAGTGGGCGTAACCAGGATGATTATGATGATGATGATGATGATGATGATGATGAAAAGTGAGGACGGTTTTGTATCTTTCAGTAACGCACATAGCCTCTAGTTCTTTGGGTAGTGTGTAAGTTTATCGCGATTAGCATTTTCAGCTTACTTCAAGCACTTTCTGATGTTTATATATATTTCTGCCTCTGTCTGGGAGGGTCTCTTAGCGACTGGCCGCGAACTCGCGTCACTTGGTAGTCCATCATCTATTCAAGGGAGCATCGGGGGCTGCTGAGCGGAGGCAATGCTGTTCAAAAGAGAGAGGGACACAAACATTTATTTACATAAAATAGTAAATGTCGGCCTGATCTATAGCTTGTTCTGCTCTGCTATTGTACACCATGGAAAAGGAATGGGGAGGAAAAGTCCGATGAATAATGGTGATTATATGGAAAGGAGGTACACGTATACAGGTCCTCAACTTTGCGGCATCTCTAGAGTCGTACATCTGGCCTAGTGGCTTGTATAAATGTTATAGCGGCACTTACAATCACGCTTACGCTTTTTGTAATAAATCAAGGACCCAAAAGAAACTCCTGTGATAACGGCCACTTATCGGCCCTATACGAACCGTCAGACTTACTTGAGTTAATGGGTATGTCCCACTGGATACGTACCACCCTTCACTGAAGCTCTCCTGGGCCAAACTTGGGTCACTGGGTATGGGCCGCCTCTCGATGACCTATCTTGGTACCCTTCTCAAGATGACCGTCAATGGTAATGCACATCGCATTGAAGCAATATTTGACAGCACGTATTGCTAACTTCGAAATGACTTATTGGTAGGGCCAACGCTCCAGTGGGTTTCCTCTCTCGGACATCCCTGCGAACACTCTGGACCATCTAGCTGCGCCTCCACGAGGCCTGCGCAAGGTCTGCTAATTGCACTGCGCACGGAGAATGCGCTCATACGCATTATTCGACAGCTGCAGTCGTCTCTCACATATTTTTTCCTGTGTACACGCTGCGCCATATAATGGCGGTTAGTAAAAGTTCGCGAGTGACTGCTGATATACATTCTCGGTGCGCTGATGCGTGCGAAGCCTAATTGTTCGCTCTCATGCCCATAAACAGAGACACATACTCAGTGAACATTGAATGAACACAGTGAACCACATGAAGGAGAGGTTCATCGAAAAGCGGCGCAAACCAAGGGCATTGATGGCGCAGCTCGCTAAAGCCTTTGCGTGAAAGGCGTCCACTGGAAACAGGCACTTACCCAGTGCATGTGTGGCGTAGTCTACTCATTTGTAAGGTTGCCACCTTTGAGAAACCTTTGTGACGTGTCTTCGATACCGCCCACTATCGTACAAGTTCTAAATTTATTCTAATGGTATATTTGGCGTCTCCAAATTTCCAATCGCGAAATCGCCCGGTAAAGATGAAGCCGGGCTGTTCTAGCATTGCGTTGCTCCTAAGCCACGCGTCTTCGCACTTATTCCCACTCCACACGCGGCGCCGCCTACCGGAGCCATGCACAGCGCAGGTTTGATTGCCCCAATCATGGGAGAAAAAAACGGATTTTTACGTCGTTATAGAGCGAATAATTGGCAGTGGCAATTACCTATTCATCAAAGATGTCGTCAAAGCCGTTTGTTGAGGAGCGGGAAACACCTATACGGGTACAAACCTAGTGGTCCGACTTGCTATAAATATGTTTCAGAAGTGCGCAGGCCAAATAGCAGATACCTTTACTCGGTTCAACACATAGCAGTCAACACTGTGGAAGCTGCGCAAGAAGTTAAGCCAGGAAAAAAATATCACTCCGCGCGCTCCATTCATGTTTCCCTGCTTGCCAGCAGCATTCGCTCGCATGGTAAAGTAAGCAAGTCTTCTCGCTTCGGGTCGCAAGTAAAAACAAAACCGGAAAGAACAATACAAATCAAAATAATCCCAAATAACGCATTGACACCCGTATACCCCGGAGTGTTTGTTTCTAAGGATTAAAGCAAGTCTCGTTCGATACTGAGCCTATATAAAAACGGATAAAAACAGTTGCGCCCAATTGTGGTGAAACGGCATCGAATTAAATGCAAGTGCGAACAAAGCCGCTGCCAGAAATCTCTCCAGCTTCCAGAACTTCGACTGTTATGCATCGAACGGTGTATAGTGCTCAAAGTCGACGTGAAAGAGAGAGAGCGAACGCTCTTCATTGAAAATGCAGAGTGTTTAGCCAGCGTATTTGCAGCTACTTGGTGCACTGCAGCGAGTGGGACTAAGGAGAAGAAAGGCTCTAGAAGAAGGCGGGCACATGAAAAAGGGGAAAAATGCAGGTCGTTTCATGTTATCAGCAGTAGTGTAAGTGCAGACAGATTCGTAGAGAAGCGGTAGAAAATCGTGCCAAACATCCAGTCCCACATCTTAATTCAGCAATGTCGGCGTCAAAGTGGTCCCCTGAAGAGTGGTACAGAGGTAGACAGTGCCACACACCCAGCGACGCATGTTTGTCCGAGGGCTTGTTTCGAACCTTGTACAAAACCCGATGTGCTACTGAAGTAAATCATGGACTACCCAGAACCTTATGTTAGGACTACAGACAGACAGACGGATGGAAGGACGGACGGACAGACGGACGGACGGACGGACGGACGGACGGATGGACGGACCATTATTGGTCGTCATTTTGAATTGGCCGGTGTCTTTGCATGTTTTCGCAGCTATTCCAGGGTCGCGTAGAGAGAAAGCGTAAGCCTCTGGAAGTTCAAGGGTATGGATCCGCCCTTTCCTCCTGCTAGCCATAAGCGGCGGAAGTGGAGTTGGTGCGTTGGCTACGTTGGCCAGTGCATTTTATCTTTGAAATTCGAGCAATGTGGTTACTGAGCATACGCAGACAAAAGGCAATGCAAAGCAGTGTGGTGGGTGAACATTGCTAAAAGAGTATAGCCCTATCTACCTTGATTTAGCTGCCTGCTGCAAACTCACAACAATCCGGCCACCCCGATCAGGTCCAACCGAACGCCTAGGCAGATTCGGCGCGTTGCCGAACTACACCTGCTTTTCCTGTACATTGCCCCAATTGTTGCTGGTAGCACCGTCAGCAAATGTGTGCGCAAATGGAATAGTGCATAATGCTTGGACAAGGGTCGGCAATTTTTCAAATGAGACATTGTATAGAAAGAGAGGCTTACGATCAAAGTAAGAGCGTTATAGATTGCAGTTGGTAGGATGAGTCAGTCATTTGATTCTTTACAAACGTACGTCACGGTAAAATGTGGCTGTAGCCCGCTCATTTGCATTTGCGCCTTGGTTCCAGTTTTTACGTATTTCCGCAATTAACGTGCCTGCTCCGTGATGTATCTTCTTCGTGCAGACCTAGCATCAAGGTTCCAGTGCTAAAGGCCCCCACGATGACGTACGATCCACATAAGGCTATGCCGACCGACTTCTTCCACGACTTCCTTCGCATCACTCGCAAAAACGGATATCATTGCGTTTTTCCCGTAAGAATTTTTCTTTCTATATTCTAAAGTTCACTTCGCTATGTATCGACACTGTGATGGCGAGCTTTAGCGGCCGACCTAATACCGACTGGCTTTGCCTGTCTTTATGTTATTCGTTGTTTCCGATGCTTGCAACTTCGGACATCCCGATCGGATCACTTCATGAAGCATACGCAATAGATGTGAAAGATGAAAAACATGTTTTTGACCAGCAGACTGTGTGATTTGTTAAGCCCCTCTCTCAGTCCCAATTTGTCATTCTTTCTGTCGTGGTTGAACAAACAAAAGTTGTAAGAAGAAATGTACCGGCTCCTGAGGAGCTTCGCGTTACGCAGTAATGCTCACTTCCTCAAATCAGTAAACACTATTTCCTTTTCAATGTGAAAAAGGAGACACAGCTAAGGGCTCTAAGAGCATGAGGAACTCCATGCCCTCTTTTACAACAAAATCTGTATGGAAGACTATGTTTCCAAACAGACATTCCCCTCATTCTGACTGCTATAACACTATGACTGCCACAAAAAATTGTAGTGATATATTTGGCCTAGCGTAAACCAAAATGTTTGCAAAACGGACATGAACACGAAACACATGCTGTACTTACAGCAAAGAGAAAGAGTGACATAGTATAAATGCTAACAAGAGTGCACAATAGGAGGCATATGCTTCGTGTTGGCATATTAGGCACGCATTTACACAAGAACATCCCATGCAGCTTTACTCAGGTGCATTGAGGTTCTGGCAGACCATTTTAACGGCGGTGCTTATGCTACATAAAGTGCTAAAGTCATCTTTGACAAAGACAATAGGAGACGGTGTTGTGGAGTTCAGCAATTACGCTGTATTTCCAAGTTGTAGTATAGACTTGACAAGGCGGCCGGAAAGCGGAGCCCATGAAGTAAGGCTAACGGCTGGGGGTGCCCAGCCCCCCCCCCCCCCAAAAGAAAAAGAAATATTACTTCCGTGATCGGGGACGAATCTTCGATGGACGTCTATTTCTCAGAATGCGAAGGCGAACAGAGCGCAGTACCCTTACAAGGTTGGGCGCGGCATGGCGCTAACAGTCAGCAAAAAACCGAAACTAATGTTGTAACATCACCTCTCCCGTAATAATTAATGTCACCTCTCCCTGAAATAAACTAGTGGCCTTTGTTGGCTCGTTTATGAAACTGGAGTACTTAGAGACTCACAATGTCTCATAGGTGAAAAACAGAACCTGTATATGCTATACAATGAGTGCCGTTTGTTAGAAGAGATTAACCATTGCAGAACAAAGTAGATGCAACTTTTAAACATTGGCTATAAGACACGTACCATCACAAAACAATGTAAGTGCATACTTTTAACGCAAATACAATAGAAATGAAGCCCTCTACAACCAGCACCTTGTTAACCTCGAAAGAAAATATGACTATACGACACATTAACCACCTTAACCCTCAATGCGTTTCGTGTACTCGAAACATCCTTATACATTAAAAAAAAATCAAAATTGGCATTATCGCTCTCATCTCCCTGACGAAGTTGTATACTATGGGCAACATTATAACAGCATCTTCTTTTCTTTTTACACACGTACAATGCCCAACGATTGAAAGGCCATACTCGGACAGAATGGCGACCGGCGCTTTTTTGTGCCACCGCTGATCACCGAGTTACTGCTGTGGAGGCCGAATACACTTACAATGAATCCAAAAGGTTCTCACTTTCATTTCAGAAAAATGCATCATCTCAGTGTCACAAGCACTCCCCGGTGCCGCAAGAAAGTACAGGCCGCCATCTTGTCGGAGCATCGCGTTTCAATCACTGAGCACCGTAGATTTACGTTATCTCAGACAGGTGCATCTTTGGTTCGCCATTTTTTGAAGAGAACGCATGAAAGAAACTGCGTAAAACGAATAGACTACTATTATTTTACCCATTGGAATATTTACATATAGCAAAGGTATGTGCTTGGACACAAGTTCACATGTTGGGCTGCCAACTTAAAAAAGACATGTGTCTACCCAACTTGGCGAAACGAAGAGGCAAGACTCACTTTCTTGGTGGACAGAACAATAAAAAAATCGACACAAATTGACACAATGTATAATCACGGAACTTTAAGACAAAGGCGAAGATCCCTGTATTCGCTTTGGATAACAAAAGAGAGTGGCTCATTCGCTCTCAGCACGGCCCGAAATGACGGTCCTGGACCGTAGTTGACATGGAAGTGTGCGTATTACCCGTTTGCGCTGCTGGAATGTTCAATAAGATCCCCCCTTTAGAACATAACGTTTCACCTAAGTGTAATGAAACAGGCACTTTGGGATTAAAGTGCCGCATTCCTATGGCGGTAATTTACATTAGCTGACTTAGAGGTTTGCGTACTGCACGTTTACGCTGCAAGACTGATGCGTGAAATTTCATCTCGCCAAAGTATTTGTTGGGCTGTTTTTTTGCAAAACTGTATAGGATGTTGTTGATTGAAACACGCTTATTATAGCAGGGTGTGAAACGAACATTTGCAAGCAAACCAAGACAGTACAGGCAAAATGATACGTTATGCTTAAACCATACTGGGGCTTGCCTACTTAGTGTAGGCCCAGAAGTAGTTCTGGTTGTGGAGCATGATTAGACGAATCATTAGTTTTAGATGTGAGCTAGAATTCTGTGTATTGCTTTTCTAATTTCTTTCACAAACCCTGTTTTGTGACTGTATGATAGACGGAAGCCCAGCCGATTCTTCAGCAGAGTGCAAACCTGGTCACGAGAATGAAGGAGGAGGTTGAAATGGGGTGTGTTTAGCAGAGCCTGTACCGATAGAAACTGCAGAAAATGTTTCGGAACTATCATGAAGGGATGGGTAGTCACTGCAATGACTCACGCTGTCAAAGTGTTGATAATGATACTGTCGCGCCGCATATTTCACCGGTTCGGCAGTACTTCAAGGCTTGCCATTTTTCAGCTGGGAAGTACGGTATCCTATCCTGCGAATAATCAACGGACCTTAGTATTTTGGACCACACTTTAGACAGTGACATCATCGGACGAAACTGCGTGATGAAATTGAGGCTATTTTGTTGCCCGACGAGGATATACGTATGATTTGATATTTTTCTCTTTTCGTAGCACATGCCTATGCACTTCTTAGCACAAATAACGAAAAGCAAATTCCGGACTAATTGGAGTGATGTTTGCCACATTGAGACGAGTTCTGAGTTGGAGACTATGGAGCAGCAAAGCCGGAGGAAGATATGTAGTCATATGTGGCAAAAACTTGTAGATTAACAGGTATGGTAACACTACATAGTTAAAGTCTCTTTATTCCAACGGAGAAATCTGTATGAATTCTTCGATAACATCGTATACCTGTCCGTTTGCCTGCGGGTAGTAAAGTGAAGACAGGAAATGCTCGATCCTTCTTTCTTTTAGGAAATTTTCAAACTCAGCAGGAACAAATTGTGATCCTTTGTCGGATATGATGGCATCACGAGTCCCTTCTCTACTGAATGCAGAAAGGAGACAACTCATGATAGCTTCAAATGTGACTGAAGCCATGAAGTAAACTTCAGGCTACATGAATGGATAGTCAGTTATGAATGAGGCAAAACGGGCAAACTGTTCAGCAGGACCTAAAGGGCCTACTATGTTTATGGTTATTTTTCCCCTGGTGGAAGAGGGCTTTCCACATGCTCATGTGTAGGAAAAGGATATTTAGCAGATTTATCTGGTTGTTCACAAGCAAAGCGCTTTCTCATAGGTTCGTCATCCTGTGTATCTTTGTGAGGCTGCAAGCAGATGCCTCTAAGTGTGAGTTTTGTTTTGCTGATGCTCAAATTATCTTTATGAGCAAAGAACACAAGTTTCTGACGCAAGAAAGCTGGACGGAATGATACATTGTCTGATTTGTGTTTTGCTGATGCCCAAATTATCTTCATGACCAATGGTCCCGATTTTCTGACGCGAGAATTCCCGGAAGAACGATAGATTGTCTTCTGAGAAAAAGAATATCCATGTAGAAAAATTTGGACTATGAAGATGACGTGGCAAGTAATTCAGGCGGCACACCGGCAGCTTTTCTCCATTGATCGCTATTGTATTGCATAAAGCCTGAAAAGCTGGATTAACCACGGTAGCTTTCTGGAACTTTTCTGCGGTAATGCATACTGAAAGCAAAGAGACTACCTCCTCATCTACAACTGCTTCAGATTCAGGAAGAACAGGAAGGCTCAACAGTGTATTAGCTGTGATACCTTGATCCCGCTCAATGTCAAAATTATAGTAAATTAGTCGAGCATTACATTGAATAATTCTTAAAGAGCGCTTTCAACGAACCTTTTGAAGACAGTGATGCAACAAGAGCTTGGTCGTCTCTGCGAAGCCACAACCGACGACCATATGAGTGAACAGACCGATTGTCACAAGCAAAAAAGCAGATTCTTGATTTACGTTGGTGATGTGGAACCGTCACTCTGCGGGGGTCAGATTACGAGATGCAGACGCCAATGTAAAACGCGTATTTGCGCATTTTTGCTTGAGTACGACTCTCAAGTCAACGTACGAAACATCAACTGTCACAGCAAGGGGTTGGTCCAGTTGAAACATGCGCAACAGAAGACGTGAAGCAAAGACTTTCCTAACAGACTGGAAGCTGTATGCAGTATCTCGATCCCAGAAGAAAGCTTGACCGTGCCTTGCGAAATTTTCTTGTTTGTTGTAGCACGTCGGCATATTGCGGGATACGTTTTGCCTAATGCCTCGTGAGGCTGAGAAATGAATGTAGCGCATTCTGGTCATTTGGCTGCATAGCCTCAACAATCGCCTTGATTGTGTTGTCCATCGGCGAAATGCCCCAGCAGCAGCAGCAGCAAACGACTTTATTGGGGTCCTGAGGAGCTAAGCGGGGGCCTGCAGGTCCCTACCCAGCCGCTGGCTAGTCCCATGTCGGAACAGAGGGGCCATGCCTCTCCGCTCGTTCACGGGCCCTCTGGACAGCCAGGAGCTGGACTTCCTGTCTCGGGTCTGTGATGGCCTTCGTCCAGTCTTCTTCTGTATTAAAATCCTGTAACACAGGGCACTGCCAGAGCATGTGATTTAATGTGCTAAATTCAGTGCCGCAATCTGGGCAGAGTGGATCGATGTCCGGGTGGAGCTTGTACAAAAAGCCCCTAGAGGGGTAGGACCCCGTCTGGAGCATGCGAAGCGTGCTAGCTTGTGGCCTGTTAAGCATATGATGGGGGAAAGGAAAACTCTGCCTATTCCCTCTGTAATGAGAGGTGATTTCATGAAAGGTAACCAGTGGATCACTGTGGACGAGCTCTCCCGAACTCACGCGAGACACCATCCCGTCGCGGCATACGAAACCTCGCGCACGGTCGTGGGCTATCTCATTGGGGTTCAGGTGACCCGGTAATACGTCTGGTCCCATGTGAGCTGGGAACCAGACTATGTGGTGAACGATGTCAGAGGGGTGTTTGCCGTTTAGAATCCTGGCTGCTTCTTTGGCTATCAATCCCGATGCGAACGCTCTAACGGCTGCTCGGGAGTCCGTGTACACCGTAGTGCGTTTTGAGTCCAGTAATCCGAGAGCTATAGCAGCCTGTTCCGCCACATCGACCGAGGAGGTTTTCAGCGAGGCTGCCGAGAGGAGTATATAAAAATTTTCTCTTTTAGGAAAGCTTGTTATGGTTCACTTAATACACACTTATGGTTCAACTACATACCTGCGTTGTTTATTCTAGAATGAGCACTTTGTAAGTTTCTACTGTGGCCACGTTGAGTGTGACCCAAAATAAAGACATCATTAAGATAACATAGTGTACCCAGAAAGTCTTACAACACAGATGACATGCTCTGTAGGAAAACGGATGGGGCACATACCAAACAGAAGCGCATGCGCTGAAAGTGGTAGACAATTTCTTGAGTGATAAAAGGTGCAAGCTCTCGGCTTTTTTTCCCAATATCAGGAGGTGCTGATATGAAGAATGTAGGTTCAACTTACTGAATACCGCGGCATCCGCAAGTCGATGCAGCAGTTCATCTCTGGGTAGCAGAATAGCGTTGACCTGAATGGCCTTGTTGAGTATCCGGAGATTGGCGCGAAGTCGTGTTGAATGGTCCGTTTTCCGAACCACGACAAGTGGAGAAATGAACTCATATGTGGAGGCACATTCGATGATGTCAGCTGTTTGCAGTCGACGCAGTTCAGCCGAACCTTACCCGGGAAGTACTAGGGCTAGATGAGGAAGTTTTGCTGCTACGGGCTGCACTGAAGGTCGCTGACGATCGTCATGAATCGAGCCCTTTACAAGTCCAAGTCGTCCTGAGAACCGAAGCGAAAATTCCTTTGGAGCGTTGTGTGGCAGAGAGACCAGGATTAGTCCGAGCCCCTGAAATTTGGGGACAATTGACTGAAGGTGCATTGCACGTCGATTTTCAGAGCCTGAATGGCATCTAGACACTTCAAGTTCACCTGAGACATGGATGGATGGATGGATGGATGGATGGATGAATGGATGAATGGATGGATGGATTGATGGATGGATGGATTGATTGATGGATGGATGGATGGATGGATGGATGGATGGATGGATGGATGGATGGATGGATGGATGGATGCATGAATGGATGGATGGATGGATGGATGGATGATGATGATGATGGACGGACGGACGGATGGATGGATGGAACTTTCTTGTACGTCCGGCAAGGTTTAATGCGACCCGGGCTCAGTTCTCCCAAGGGGGAACGTCAAGGCCCCGCCTCAACGCCGCCTAACGGGCTCACTGGGTCTGAGCTGAGTCTGAGCCCGAGGTCTGAGCTGTGCAGAGCGGTGGGCCACCTCGACGACAGGGTTTCCGGAGTAACTGCCATCCCTCCTAGAACTACATTGCACTCCCACAGCATGTGTTTGAGTGTTGCTGGTCCTTTCTGGCAATCTGAGACATGGACGGTAATCGTTGCAGATGTGTTGCGGTATAAGACCGCCGAAGATAAATACCGTGCTTGTAATACTTTTTACTACGAATTGTTTTTCAGTCCGAGGCTTAGAGTATACAGAAGGAAAGCTTGAAAATGCTGCTTGCAAAAGCCCATTCTACAACCCAACTTATTGGAGTCTTGTCTTGGAAGTACTCTCGTAGTTGCTGCATTTTGTCTCTTAAAATATTTCAGTGGAAGAGGTTGTTGCTGCTGTGTTCGTAGTGCTTATCTTGTCTTCAGATTATATCCTGGAACTGTATAGTGACGGTGTTCGCTTCCGCCGTTAAGTCATAGAACATGCCTTCCCCCTCGAAGGCCATGTTCGACTGCAAAACGCCGTTCTTCCTCCACTCCACTAAAACCTCACCTCCGGCCGCCTATAGAAAAGTATGGAACGACCTAAGATACGCTAGGTGGACCCAAGTCTCCCAAGATACGCCAGGTGGACCCGCAACAAAAATAAATGGCGACGGAGGGGCAGCGAGTGCCAGGCTTGGTGGGGCGAACAAACGAGGAGTAGTAAGCGCAGACAGCGTTGTCTGTATGCGGGGAGAAGACTAGAGCAGAAACAGGAGGAAGGGCCAGTAGTTGCACAAAAGTCTACCTCGTCGCCAGTTGTATTTTCGAGCTGTCGCGCTCCATCGATAGGGCAGCCAGAACGCGGGGCCCAAGAAGTACAGCCAACGGCCGCAGATACGGAGCACCGCAGAAAAAAGAGGACTTCCTTGTACGAGTACCAAACGTACATTCACGTTATTTCAAAAGATTAGAAGTGAACAGGGCGCAGCACCCTCATTATGTTTTGCGCGGTGTAAAGTCAGTGCTCCAACCAATTTGAAAATCAACCTCCCGATTTTACAGATCCCTTACTGCAATACGATCGACATGTGGGAGCTTGCCGTCTCTCTTGTCTCTCGCTTTCCAAATATTGCTGTTTTCCTTGTTTTGCGCAGGTGAGAAATCAACTGATGGGTATACCTCCGACAGGACTCATAGCTCAATCTTGCCGTATATTAACGAAATGCCAACCCAACCTATGAATATCTTAATTTTTTCAAAAGGATATCTTCTTCGCAATAAGAATACACATTTGTTAAAAAGCACATGCAAGCAAGACAAGTTTGTGATACCCTTGGTGCAACAAACAAGGCTACAGTGCTGAAGCTCTGAAAACACCAATGAGCTTTGAAGAATCACTTTTCTTTCACTTGAAAGAAAATATCGCAAACGTAAAATAACACGAACAGAAGATGCATTTACACGCGGATATTGGACATCGGCGTTCGAAGTCAAATTACTCGGAAAATATTACACGCGCAAACTGTTCTGGATCTAAGTATGGCCAAACGTTGTGCCACTTGCTCATATCCATGGCGCGCAGAGTCATTAAGAATGTTACGAAACTTCATTAAACCAGTATAAGGCTTTTGAACCCTTAGCAGTCGTTATCAACCTTACGGGGCCAGAGCGGACTCTTATCAAACCTTATCGGTTTTTATCAGCCTTTACGGACTAGATGCGATCCTTACCAACGCTTATCGCTCCTTATCAACCTTATCGAACATGATCGGATTCTTAACAACCGTTATCTGTACATGCTAACATTATCAGATTCAGACCGATCACTATCAACGCTTGTCGCTCTCTTACCGCTTATCCACCTGCGTCGAACCATTATCAACCATGATGAGACATGTATAGCCTATTATCACTCCTTATCATCCTACAGAAATGGGTCTCTGCTTATCGGTCTGTTTTGCGACGTGATGCGCACGAACGCTCATCGATCGGAGGCATTTCTTTCGGTTAAAGAACGCCCCAACGGAAGGTACATGCCAAGGCCACGTAAGAGCATCGGGAACGTGGCGCTACTGGCATAAAGTTTTCGCGAAATCGTAATTTTTCCGAGGTCTACAATACATAAATTCGGCTCCACTTGTGGTTCTAGAGATGTCTTTTATTCCACCATCAGCAGATGTACAGCAATCCATTCATAGAAAGTGCATTTAGAGCGCAGCTCTTTGGCGCTCGTTCCTGCGTTTCGCGTCTCCATCGAGCCTCGTCGTTGTCCCTCACCGTAACCAACTCCATAGCCAGGGGCCAGCGCGCCGCTCTAGCGGCACGTGCTCCTGGCGCCATTTCTTGCACACGGCGCAAGACTTGCTCTCTTCGCTCCTCCTCCAATGTCACCTCTGTGCGGCGGCAATCAGAGCGCCGGCTCTGTGGAGGCTGACCTCGCTGATGTGCGGCTGCGCAAGCTGACACGCATAGCCGCCGCCGTTCGCCACAGTGTGTAACCCTCCCACCTCCTGCGGGGTGGGTACCTCGCGAGAACGTACGGTGTTTATCCGGTTGTCGAAGCGCTAGCTCAGTATCCAAAGCCGAAACGCTTCTCAAGCGGAAACGCAGAGTCACGTTTTGTTAAATCGCAAGCAGCGTCAGCGGCGTCAGTCGGTTGTTGCCATCTCTACGCCGCAAACGTTGCTATGCGCATAGTCGCTGCCTCCCGCGACTTCCCGATAAGCAGTTCCGCCAAGCTTGGCTCCGTTTGCGGCGGCTGATGGTGCTACGCACGAGACTGATTGTCCGAGGCTCACCAACGGTTTATATTATGATATAATCCGTCTGCCCATATAAATAGTTTGTTCCCAGCCAGTTCTGAGCCATGAGCGAGGCAATCGGTAGAAGTCGTTCGTCTGCTGCTGCTTTTAAATGAGCTGCCGGAGCAGAGGCCCAGTGCCGTCGCCACCAGGATCCATTGGTGCGCTACGCCGAACCAGGCCTGCGTGCAACAAGTAGAGCATATAGCCGTCTAATCCTCCAACCACAGAGGTTCCTTCGTGGCATCCAACAACTGGGAGTGGAGTGTTTCTTAAAGAAGGAATATGTGTTAAGAAAAAAACAATTATCTGGGCAGCTGTGCGTACATGTCTTGTTCGTATTCTTGCCTCAATATATCGATAACCCGGAACAGCTAAAGAGCTGGGCTCAAGTTTCGCGTTAAGAAGTAACGTAATCGTTGGCAATTTTTTTATACAATACCTTTGTAGCAATTCGTCTTACATAGCGTACAGGTTTCCTCGTTGGTTAGCTATAGAGATGCTTGCACATCTAAATTTATTGAAGTGGTAAAACAGAATGCAATACTTTTTTTTAAATTTAGTAAGCGTATATAAGGTGGCGCTTTCAGCGTTTTTACCTTCGGCATGCACAGTACCATCTTTGTCGTCATATACTTTATAGAAATATAATTATGTCTGTTCATTTTTTCAAAATCCAATAACACTATTTCCTCGCTGCACTAATGCGCTTTCTTTAGTTCTCGTGACAAGCACTGCTATCGTCACCATAGCAGAGAAAGGTTGAAAACTTAAAATTTTGGCGATGTATTCAATTTGCAGAATGAAGAATAAGTGGACCAAGGATACTTCTTTGCAACACCAAGACTCTCACTGCCCGTAATGCTGCCCAATGCACGACATTATCATCACACTGCCTTGTTTCGCTCGGCATGAACCGAGAACTAGCGCAGTACATCTGATGACATATACTTCCAACTTGTGAAGCAACATTGTGCGTTTGGAAAAAAGCGATGTATTAATTAACTGAACATTTTAACAATCTAAACATGGCCTGGCGCTGTTTGAACCAATTCAGTAGATTCGCACAATAATCAAGATCACTATCCAATCTCGTCATAACCAATGTCGATTTGATTATCATATAAGCTATCATACCAGGGATAAAGCTTTTAATTCCAGCAGCATATCATGAGGAATTTTAATTAAGAAAGCACCCACGTTCTGAGAGAGCTGTCACCGGCCGTTGACATAATTTTGGGGGTTTATTATCGGGCGTGCATCCATGACTAGCTCACTATACGAAAACGCACTTGGATAGCCAACGTTAACACCAACTCATTTTTTTTTCGTGAATCGATGCAAGAAAGCTATTTGGATAAAAGAACCGGCGCTTGGATGGCAAAAGGGAAGCGCCAAATACAGGTGTTTTAACGCTCTCATCAGTCCCGCCTCTCGACTTTCAAAGTAGGCGCGCATGAAACGGAATAATGGTCGTGGTCAGAAAAATGTGCCCCCATGTATTCCCTGAAAAAGCAGAAACGTCTAAGTACGCTTGCTTTTCCTTGTTTGCAAAGAATAGAACCTGCTTTCCTCGCCAGCAAGGACGACGTCACGAGCACGTGCTGATACAGCTAGCGCTAAATTGAACGAAATGTGAAAATGCGCAAAAGCACCATAATCTTTAATTAGGAAGGAACAGCGCCAACTAAGACGATCACAAGTGGGGAGAACGACACAGGACAAGCGCCATGTCGTTCAAGTGGAACAGTTGGCGCTGTTCCTTCCTAATTCAAGTATGCACCATCTAGCCCAATTGAATGTTGTCCTGAGCACCATAATATGTCAACCATTTAGCGACAGACGGAGACAAAGAAATTCATGAGTTCAGGTTCTAATCGTTACGTTGTCTCTCGTGTCCCCTACATTTACACGATAGGGCAGGAGGAAAGAACTCTATTCAGTCGTGATCTTTAATGACGCGACAGAGTGCAGAAGCTACTGGATGAATGGGTAATCACCAAATGTCACACCCATGGTTAAAGCAGGTGATTGGAGGGGACTGGACCATCATAGGCCGATGTCACTTCTGTCCGCAGGGAAATGCTTGAGTATGTGTTCTCATTTCCTCGATTTGAATTCGGAGGTTTCACGTGCCAGCGCTACAATACAATTATGAGGCACGTCGTAGAACAAAAACGCCGGAATAATTTGCACCAGTTCGCTTTCCTTATTGTGCTCCTATATCTAAGTACACGAGCCTTCTAGCATTTGTTGAAAACGCCATGTCATGTAATCGAATCCCGTAGTAGTATCACATAGTAGCACTTAGTAGCTCTCACAGCAGCACAACGCCATAAGCCGTAGGCCCACTGCGCCGGGTACTCAGTTCTTTTTAGTCATGTTTCGGAAAATCATGTTTTCCGGTCCACGCAACACAGTTTGCGCTAAGGTTTAGCCTCCATGAGACAGTGCATGGAATTTATATCACATAGCATTGGTACTAAGGAACATTGATCTGATAAATACGATTTTTTTTGGCAGCTTTAAAAATGAACGTGATGTACTGCACAATCATGGTTTCTCGTACTCCCATTTGTCGGACTTTCAGACTCACTGTTTGGATGGCTTAAAAATAGTCTCTCAGAAAAGGAACAACGTGTTTCATGAAATGCTGCGCTATTGTCACCTGTGGTTATGTCACCAGCAGCACTCTACCTTTAACATTATCTGACATGCAGCATTAAAAAAATGAAATAATAGAGTTTTACACGCCCAACCCGCTTTCTGATTATGAGGCTTGCCATAGTAGAGGACTCCGGAAACTTAGACCAACTCGGATTCTTTAAGGTGCACATAAATTAAGTACACATGTGTTTTCGCCCTCATCGGAATGCGGCCGCCGTGGCCGGGATTCGATCCCGCGACATCGTGTTCAGCACCTCAACACCATAGCCACTGAGCAACCAGAGCAGGTTGATACGCAGCACAATGTTTCCCATTACACATCGGTACACTGTCAGGATATACACCGGCGACTACGCACTACATTACTCGGTGACATATCTCAGTTATACCTCAACATTTACAGTCTGACTTCAGCACCGTGATTTGTTCCTGCGATAAACAGAAGATGATCATAAACTCACCAAAGTACAATAGCATTCTTTTCAGGATATCCATTTGCAAGGCATATGTTTTTATGCAGCATTCCTACAAGCATACGGACAACAGCTATATCTATGTACGTACAAGCTATATCGCAAAAAAATTCCCAATAGTACAGCACCGTTAGTGCGTACACGTTACGTTGTTGTGGTCAGTACTTGCGATTTTGTGACGTCGCGTGTCAGGCAAGCGAAGTTAGCGCAACCTGATGAACTTTTACACCTAGCGTAGAGTTCATGGCGAAAAAGGCGTAGCATCGGAAGTGATTATTTTTCTTTCGATTGGCCTAATTAAGCGTACCCAGCGTGCTCGCACCTTATCAGATGAGGAGTTGTCCCTGCTTTCAAGGCGTCGCAAGACAGCCAGGCCAGGTGGTAGGTATCAATTGTGGGCGGCTAGTGGCAGAAATAGAATAAACCTCGATTGGAATATCTTTACGCCATAGTGCCTCAGGAAACGCACATAAAACAGGTGCCGTTGTTCACAGGAATAAGTTGAATCATTCTCCCTAACGTTCTGGAGGACCGTAGAGATACTGCTCTGTTGCTTCGGCTAATGAATGATTGCACTGTTTCTATCTAAATCGGAAGTTTACTAGCTTCTCTGTAAGCACTGCTAGGATCAATGTGAAGGCCAATATTCTTGCTCGAAGTGCCTATCAATGATAGAATCTCCCCTTAGGGCCATCCTTATTGGTCGGTGCCATCACGCTCCAGCAAAGAAGCGAAGTAACACTTGAAGAGAAAGATAGAGAGGGAAACAAAGTTATTGTTTAAAAATTTTAGTGTCACTTGTGCCGGAATGTGGCTGCTCAGTCCCGGACCTGGTAGAGGACACTCAATTGAGTTTTCAGGTCAGTATGGGTGAGGGTGGCGGCCCTGTGTTCCATATAGGATTTTTTTAATTTATTGCTATGAATTTGAATTTTCGGGCCGTTAGTTGCACGCGCATGTCACATGGGGCAAACGTAGCCTCCCCCGGAACAAAGACAACTTGTTGGCACATATGGTTGGCCAGATGGTAAGCCATCTCCCAGATGTGACATGTGTTTGTCTAGATATTGCTGTATAACTGAGTCCCCTCCACTCTCCATTACGGATTTTGCGTTGCGAGTTCTTGGTATGCACGACGTTGATGTTCTAAGACCTCGCACACCATATTTCATTGTTGTTTTCGTTCAGGGTGTAGTTCCTTGCTCGGATTGAGCTCTCGCGACCAATATTGTCTGCCCCTATGTTACCGGTGACAGGAGCATGTGCCATGCACCATCCACTGTGATATTCTTGTCTTATTTGATGGCCCCAGAAGAGCATTCCTGCGAATTCTTCCGTAGAGGAAGGGTCCGCAGGTCGCCTGGGAGTCTGTGTCCTTATCGCCACATCTACTGAAGCCAAGCCACCTCCGCTGTGCTGCTGCAGACCAGTAGTTAACCACTACTTTCCAGTAAACAATACTAGCCACTTAACCTGTGCAGTAGACCAGTACTTCCTACTGCAGAAAGAAGTTACGTTTCTTGGGTTTGCAGAAGGCCTCACAGAATCCACAATAACGTGTCTCCTAATAATTTCGTGTGGTGTGTGTGCGTGCATATTGTAGAGGGATTATTACCGAATTGTTTTTCTAATTGTTGGGATCCGGCTCAGTGAACGGGAGCTCGTAACGGCGAAAGGGAGCTCGCAACAGTGAAGGGAAGCTCGTTCTTGGTGCTTTTGTTAGTCGTCTTGTCTACATTTATTCCTGTTATTCAGAGTCGTCCTTTGCGAACCTTCTGAGTATCGGCGCCATTTTGGGCAACCGGGTTTTTGAGTGTCCGTTTGTTGGTGGTGTCGCTTAGTCGTTCATCGCATTATTTGGTCCTGTTAGATGTTATCCAACGCACGATGCGTACTTTCAGGGGCACTCATGCTTGACATTTAGTCCTTGTATCCTGCCTTTGTGAAATACAGGAAGGCTAGGGTTCGGGCAGACATCGGTCCTATGCCCTATTTTAGCTAAACATTATACACGTTCGGATTATATGTTTGTTTAAGAAACATGTGACCTCCATCTCCTCACAATGCCCATCACTGTGAAGGATTTTGTCGTAGAAGGTGCTAGAATATGTCTCGAATCCCCCGAGCATTATTGCGTATCAGATATGTACTGCTTGGTTTCATATTCTTAGGTGGTTTTTTTATTATTCCGCTCAAGGCCATGTATAGCTCATTTGAGTGTCACTCCTCAGGTTGCTACATCAGCGTTTAAATAGTGCACTTTGCCGTTGAGACGGATTGAAGTTACTGACCAATACCACCGTTTCATGTTCTAGTGTCAATAAATGAAGATAATAAGTACTGGTTTTCCGTGTAGCAGAATTTTTTCACCACTGACCTACCCTCCGCTCACATCGGGAACTGTTTCGGCTAATAGGAAGAACGTAAAATGTCGTATGATGACTCTTTGTGCCATCTGAGAGTCATTTTAGAATCCTCTTTAGATAGAGGTGGTGGCTTCTCGTAGATTGATTTCATACAAGGGACTGGATGCAGCTGTCTGATGCTTGCCTCGATGCTCTCCGCTCACGTGGCCAGATTCCTTCCTTTCCTTCCTCTTCTGTTTTTATTGCTTTCCTGTGGCGAAGTGTTAGCAGCCGACGCCTACTAGTTCTATTTGGCTGTGTGCTGTGACGCTCGTTGCAGTCGAACGGCCCGTGGTTGCCAAAATGGCTGATCTGGAATTCCCTTATTTTTGGTAATACACTCAATCATGCTGAGAGTCCGTTTTCGACGAAGGTGCATTCGACCATGTTGCTTCCAAAGTCATCGTAGCTGCACTCGTGCCCCGCATACTCGAAATCAGGCCGCTTCGCACGTGCGCCGCCGGTGGCGGCATTTTCACTGGAACATGCTGCCCGTTGTACTAGAGACAGTTATAATTAAGTTTCGCAGTAAATATTTCATGTACACTCAAAGCGTCTGGTGTACCCTAGCTGGTTCCTCGGAAGTTGGGCAATGAATTTGTTTCCGCTTGTTCCATGTTTGGTCCCACAAAACAGCTTCCTAAAGCGTTTTTGTAAGAGCGCAATAAGGCTCCGTCAGCATTACTGTGAGAAGCATAACATAAAAACCACGAGTTTCCCGCGTGTATTTGCCAAAGACAGAAAAAGAGCACACGAACAGCACTTTGGCAAACATGAGTGAGGGTTAGTACAGCGCTGTAGAAAAAGCTAGTTTTTGTAACACCATTCGCTGGACACTGCTGAAATAACATGGATGGTATGCTCTAATAAATGTGTAAAGCGAGTGAACGTTTCGCCAATGTACATCTGTACATCTAATCTACATCTAAATCTACATCTTCATCTACATCTACATCTACATCTTTGTACATGTAAAGTTGAATTCTGAAATAAAGGAATGGAATGGAATGGAATGGAATGTCTCCGAATGGTCGTCATAATCCTGTCCTTGTTCTTCCATCGTTATTGGGTCATCGTCTTCATCACCATCTTATATTTTGGCATTGTCAGCACGTCGGCATTGTAACTTTCATGCAACTGTCGCCACGCCGTTCTCGTTACCCATGTTCTCAGGCTTTCCCCATTCTAACGAAAGCGGCGTAGTTATACGCGATTTCCAGGAGCCGGCAATAGAATTCCACCTGTTGAACTCATTTGCACGTAAACGACTTAGACCTACTCTGTGTGGTACACGCTCTATCAATTGAACAAGCCTGCAGAAAAGAGATGAAAATAAATAGTAAATGACCCACACATCTGCTCAATCTATATGTGAGCGTACCAGATACATTAGCGCCAATATATGTTGCATCCGTTCCTGTGCACTACTTGCGCCATCAGCAGCCCTTGAAATACCTCGTGATTCTAATTCTGCACAATCTCTGCCTCTTTTTTTTCTGTAGTTTGGCTGGAAGCTCGCAGACAAGAACGCATATATAAACGACACGTTGAGACCACCCTTGTACGATGGCTGGACATTTCGAGTGTTTTTTTACGCTATAGACCCGTGAGTATAATATAAGGCTGCACATACTTCTGTATTGCACATGATAAAAGGCATAACCGAACTGAATAGTAAAAACGCCTCATTAGTATTAGTTTATACTTAGGAAATATGGTCATATTCAGCCCACATAAGCCTTCTCAGGCAACGAATGCAGTTAAGGAGGCAAAATAAACTGTTATTCTTGACATTTCTGGCACGAACATTGTCTGAATGCTGAACAGTCTGGTGTATCACCGAAAGGTCAACAAGGTGCTCGTACTTGCTTGCCGTTGTATTGAATGATCAACCGTGTGTTTAGCAGCTAGAGCGCCACTATTATTACAGCGGTATTATTCGGCCCATAATGACACCACGTATACATTATACAGTTCTCATTTTACAAATATTGGACAATTGTGTTTAGGCCTGCACTTTTGCCTTGCGGAGAGCGCATAAATCGGTCTGTGAAAATGAACATATGCATGTGTACTCCAATGTTACGTCGCTGTGAAGCTACACCAGGACGGTGGCGGCGTCATGTCTTAGACGCAAGGACACCAGTACTGCACATAACACACGAGTATGTTGGTTCACGCCAACAAGCACGCTGGGCAGACGCTCTAAAGTGAGTAAATTCATTGGTTACTTAATTTCGCAATGTCAAAATTTGCCCAACTCAGCTTGCCTTATGCTGGCTCTTCAGCAGACGGAAAAATTGAGCGCATACCAAGGTAACAATAATATTAGCGATGAGATGGTTCCGAGAATTACAACCTTTCACTGGATTTAGTTGAACGTTCATACAGCACTTATTGGCAACCAAGAATAGGGCTCCTAATCATTTCAACCTTTAATTAGTACAGCCAATACCCTCATCTAAAGTTCCAAGTCTACACTTGACACCTTCAAAACGGCAGAATGTTTTGGCCTTTCTTTAGAAAGCGATTTTTTAATACATTCTAGTGTTTCGCATGGCTGCCTGCTTGTAGCGTGCCAGGTGTTTTTGCCATAGCCGCGGTTTGGGCAGATATGTTTGCGGATATATATAAGACGAATATATTAAACTACCCCAGAAGGGGCATATATGAGTCTGTTGGTGAACAGGTACGCAGATAATATTATCAATACTTATTTCTTTGCTTCCTGTATAAAACCTGGACGTTGCTTGGCGGGTATTAAGCATTCGCAACCTACACCAATGTTTTCATTGCATGGTGAACTATATTCACCACTTTCCGGGATATACTTTATTCTCTTTGACTTACGCAATAAGCATCCGCGGATTCGTTTTTAGAGAATCCTGTAAAATGCGCATGTTCCATTGCATTTCATAAACTTGCAACTCCATATCAGCCCATATATATTTATAACACACCCACTACCTAATATAATGATTTACATTTCGGGGATGAATAACTTTTGGAGGGTTTCTTTTTGCCATTCGACATGTGTTACTTACAAAGGAGCCCTTCAGGGCAATTATTCCAGAATGGGTGTGGGCCAGTGCGGCATCAGTGGTAGACAGTACCTAAATTATGCCCCAGACATGTCGCACTTTGCACGTATGTGCCATCACCATTCTTATCTCAACCAGAATGAACATAGTCTGACTATAAAAGACTCAGTATCAAAATTGAATGCAGAAGTTTATTGTTTTATTGGACGAAGTTATGCCCACAAGAACAAGAGACACTCAAAGCACAATGACAGTGCCGAACACAATCAGCGATCGTCGAAATCTGATTGAGGGTCAAGCACACCAGCTTTTTTGTATGAGTCATCAAAGCTTCGAGAGTAATCGCCGGTACCCGCGTGTCTTCCAGCGAGTGCTGTACAATTCCCGTTGCTCATACAATGATATTGTACAGGTTTTGGTGACAACAAACAGCGCATAGAGCCATTGATAACACACGAGAAACTTCCCAGCGTTCAGCCGCGTTCTGCGCTGACAGATAACGTTGTCCATTTTCTAGCATTTTCTAGCCCGTGAAAAGCGATCACCCAAGAATGATAAACAAGCCCAAGTGTCAATGCTCCCCTCTCAAAAAGCATCGTGCTGTGGCAACAAACATAACATACTTAGTTATTATAACACACATATCATACTTATTATAAAGGGACAAAACAACAAAGACACCAAGTTCAAAGCAACAAAGTCCAAAGAAATCAAGTTCAAAGTTCAGCTATGCAAACTTCCAAACTTCATTAGTGCTTGTAGAACGGCTGAAGTCGCACAACACGAACTATTTCTGGTCGTAAGCGGTGCCACTTTTATTGGGAAATGCCGTCTGGCACGACCTCATAGTCGAGTGCACCAATGCGTTCGATGATCTTGTAAGGTCAGAAATAGCGGTGTAGAAGTTTCTCGCTAAGCCCTCATCGGCTTCTCGGGGTACAAACCTAAACGCGATCGCTGCGCTTGCACCCGACGTAGCGTCATCGAAGACTCTAGTATCGGCTGTGGGTATGCTGCTGGTTCTTGATGCGTAGGTGGGCGAGCTGTAAGGCTTCTTTAGCGTGCTGCCCATAGGCTGTGACGTCGAGACTCCCTTCGTCGGTGATGTATGAATGCGTTGGCGTCGAGAGTCGTCGTAGGGTTCCTGCCGTAAACCAGCTTGAAAAGCATGATCTTCGGAGTTTCTTGCACCGCCGTGTTGTAAGTGAAGGTTAAGCATCACAGGACGGCCGCCCACTTCTTGTGTTCGACGTCGACGTACATTGCAAGCATGTTGGCGATGGTGCCGGTCAGGGGCTCCATGAAACCATTCGTCAGCGGGCAGTAGGCAGTTGGCCTGGCGAAACGGTTTGAGTCAGCTCAGTAGTAAAGGCCATCCCTCTGTCGTTGAGGAAGACTTCCGGGGAATCATATTGCAGCAGGATGTCCTGGACGAAGAATTCAACAACTTAGGCAGCACAGCCTGTAGGGAGAGCTTTCGTTTCAGCGCAATGGCTATGGTAGTCGGCAGCCACGACGATTGACTTGCTTCCTGATGTTGACCTCGAAAAGGGCCCCAACAAATCTCGATGTGCTTACACGGTCAGCAAGAAGGCTTGATCGGCTGTAGCAATCCCATCGGCATCGTCGGTTGTGCCTTGCTTCGCTAGCAGTCTCGACATGTCTCGACGTAATGGGCGACAGGCGCGGCAAATAGCACTCCTCTTGTATTCTTCCAAGCGTACGGCGAAACTCGAGTTGCTGGGCTGTCGCATCTCTGTACAGGGCGTACAGCATTTCTGACTAGAGTCCTGCGGGTTCTTCAACACCAGGAGATCATTTTTTTCTGAAAAGTGAAGATAATCCGCGCCTAAATACCATCGAGACATCGTCGGTCTTTACTTGCAAGTACTCAGCAAAGCTTCTGAGTGCTCGGTCCACTCCCTGTGGCAATGCAAATTCATGGCCAAATATTGTACCAAAATGTCGTCCCTATCTTATTAAGTGGGGCTCGGTGGGTCCACGGAAGTGCAAGACAGGCAGTCAGCATCAGAGTGTTTTAGTCCGCACCTGCTGATGACAGTGATGTCATATTTTTACAGTCACAGGCTCCACTTCCCCGGGCGTCCAGAAGGTATCTTTAAATTCACCAGCCAACTTAACGCGTGATGGTTGACTTTGAATAGCCTGCCTTACAGGGCACGGCGGAATTTCACTGTAGCCTATGTGTAGGACAGGCAGTCCTTTTCGGTTGCAAAATAGTGTTCCTCCGCTATTGAACGCGATTAGGTGGTACACGTTATCAGCCGTTCAAGTCCGTCTTTCTTCTGGACTAGGAGGGAACCTAGGCCTAGGCTACTGGCGTCAGTACAGATTCCTGTATCCGCATCCACGTTGAAGTGCGCTACTACGGGCGACTACTGCATGCGCACCTTGAGTTTTCAATAAGCGTTGGCTGGCGGCATTAACCACTTGAACTCGCCATCGTATTTATTGATATGTGTCAGCGCCAGAGTGATGCGTTAAAAGACATTCACAAAGATCTTGTAGCAGGCACACATGCCAAGGAATCAACGCACTGCGTCGCGGTCGAAGTGATCTTCTAAGGGTTGGGACCGACTCCAGATTTGCTGATGACGTGGGCCGGGATCAGGAGCTCATCATAAGCGCAGCCCCACAGTTACAGCTTCAGAGTGAGCCTTGATCACTTGATGACCTCTAGTACTGCCGCAAGCCACCTAAAGTGACCGTACATTTCCGGCAAAGACGACGACTCCATTCAAGTAAACAAGACAGGTCTGCCACTTTCATCCTTCTAACACTCTGTCCGTGACGCGCTGGAACGTTGCAAGCGCTTCGAACAGACCAAATGACATGACCTTGAGGTCACAGAGGTCATTTGGCATGATGTAGGCGGTCTATTCGCGATACCTCTCGTGGATTTCTATTTGCCAGTAGCCAGTGTTGATACCTATCAACGACAAGTATTTACCGTTGCAGAGCCGAACCCACTCGCCGTTGATCCGTGGGACGGGGTATACGTCCTAATTCGTGGTCTTGTTCAGACGGCGACAATCGACGCCGAAACGCAGGTTCCCATCCTGCTTCTTCACCAAGACTACAGGAGATGCCCGGGGGCTTTTCAACGGCCGGATGAAGTTGTCGAGCCGGATTTTGGAATTCTTCGCTAATAGCTTCATGTTCCCGCATGGAAACTCGCCAAGTGTCGTGGTGAACTGATGCAGCGCATACTTCGGGTATTGTGCGATGAAACTAGTGTTTGTCGGATCCTCCATGACGCGGAAAAGTAGTCTTTGTATCGTCGGGGAGGAACCCTAAGCAGTTGGAGCTTAGTCATGGGGGCGCTTGGATTTATGTCGAAGTCCGGTTCGGAACTATGTTCGCCTGAGTAAATCCGGCAGAATCTGAGTGCACGAACGCTTTGTTGGTTCCCACAATTTCCTCGATGTATGCCATCGTTGTGCTCTGGTTGTTGTGCTGGAACTCCTGGCTGAAGTTTGTCAGCATCACTTTCTCTTACTTCTGTCTGTTCGAGCAATCCATCTTTCGACCCAAATTTCACAGTTGAGCGATAGACATTGGTTGCCCTTGATGATGCTTTTTACGTCACGGATGTCTCGTTCCCGACGGTATTCACAATGGTGGAAGGAGGCGCGACGCTGATTTAGTCCTCAAAAACAATGCAAGACGTATCCGTCGCTATCGTTTGATCATTGGACAGCGTTATGAAGTTTAACGTCAGGCCAACGAATGCATCGGGTTGCGTCATTCCAAGAATTACGTCTCACGAGCACTGTTGCAGGACAACGAATGTTGCAGGTTAGGTCAGGTCATGAACTGTAGTTATTGCCATGCACATTCTGGCCGGTTTTATGATGTGTCTTTCAGCTGACCAAATTTAATGGCCCTCCCATGCAGCCTTGGCTTTCTTCAACTTCACTGATTACGGAATAGTCTGCTCCAGTTTACAAGCGCGGTGACTTCAAGACCGTAGAAGTGTACGTCGAGGTCTGCAGGTATTTGTCTTGCATTGCAGTTATGTCGTGGTATCAGACCACGGCTGATGCGTCGAATCGTCGGGTCGTCTTTTGTTGGTGTGTTCTTGGCTCCGAAGCTTCGTCGTGAGGGCAGCGTCTGGTTTCTGCATCGTCCGAATTTGTCTTGAAGAGTCACCGTTGACGGTGAAGGGTCTTCTTCATATTGAAGTGCAGCTACCACACCTCCATCGGTTGCTGCTTTTTTTTGTTTTCGGTATGTGGGTTTACGGACAGGACGTGGGTTAGGATAGTGTATGGTCGGTGCGGTGGCGACAGATGGCGTTTTGGCGATGGCGAACGCTTAACACGTCGGGTCTCCGCTATGTTGAAGCGAGGTAGTCAGTGATGCAACGGGACCGCTCACCAAGCTGGTGACGTGGTGCTTTCACGGCGAAGCGTCGCAGTCCCAAGTCGCGCCATGAGCACCAGCGGTGGTAGCAGCAGCTGGAGCATGCCATACATTGGGCTTGCTTCTGTAGCTGCGCTAGGCGACTGGAGGGCAAACTGGCGGCTGCGGTGGTGAAGAGCGGAACTGCAACACTACCGCGGTTTGGAGCGAAAGAAGAGCCTGACAATGGAATACGACGACGTAAGGCATCGCTTCCGGCTGAGGCCGCAGCAAGTGGGGGTGAATATCCTCGCGGATGGTGTCAGCAATGGATGTTACTTGTGGCTGCATCGAAGTGATCAGCTGATGAAGCTCTTGTAGTAAACGGAGGTTGTCTGTGCCCAGTGATTAAACTCCGGTATAGTATGTTGTGTTGGTGCAGTGGTGTAATTGTCTGCTCCTTATTTCCAGTGTTTTCTAGGTGTTGGTGGCCTCGTGTAGAAATTTTCCGATGGTCTTCGGTGAGTTCGGTATCATTCCAGTGAAAAAATTTTGCCACGGGTGCCGAGAGAGAGGCGAAAGCTTACAAGCGCGTAAAGTCTAGAGGGTGGAACCGACGAGGTAGTTCATGCGGTGAACCTTTGCCAGGGGTGCTGCAGCGCTATTCTCGATAAAGTCAGTCTTGACAATAATCCATCCATTCTTTGCCCATTAGGGAATACCAATGCAGCGCGGTCGCATGGATGTTCATCGCTGAGTTTCACTGATAGTGGTGCTCAGTGCATCACCGATGACAGTGCATTGTGCGTCTATCTATTGGCAGTAAATATTGTTAATGCCTCTCAGCGCTGCTGATGGTTTTGTTTGATAGTCGAACTCAATTCTCAACTCAACTCAATGCTCAATTGGAACATCGCGAAACCATGCCGTGATGAACTCGCGAACATGGCAGCAGCAGCAATAACCCATCTCATCGCTTCCAGTGGCAGACAGAGTCAATATCACGGTGTAGACCTGTTCACCTACCTGACTGACACATCGTTTCAGTGTAACTTTCGACTTTCCAAAACGTCAGTGCGCTGTTGTGTAATGAGTTAGGCGAAGACCTACATCTGCGGAGACAGTGTGTCTTCACAATGAGGCTTTCCGAGCAAATCGTGGGACTGGGCTGCGACGCAAGTGTTCGTCCGATCGCTTCGGCTGCCTCCGGCTTCAAGCGCTGTGCGCGCATCGCAAACCTGGGCCATGCCCAGTCAAGTGGCGTCATCGGAACACTCGGACACCTACAAGGACCTGGGTTTCAACGCGAACCGACCAACTTGCGAAGTGCTCACATTATATCGGAAGACTCAGAATGGAGATCGGGCTGCCTACAGGTGCAACAGGTGCCGGAAGCTGTTTTGGCAACCCACACGGTGCCACTTCACTGAATGGGCTGAAAGGCGGAGTTTGACCATGAGCAATAGTGCTATTGACGAGTACTGTCTTCCCGGTGGGCGAAAGTACTATCCAGGTCGCCGGATGCCGGGCAACAACCTTCCGCCGGGCGCCAAGAATTACGGAGGCGTTGCAGATCGTGGACCATGCGTTTTCGGCGTGGTCTGCGCTACCAGAAAGGAGCTGCGACTTTTCAAGATCGACCGACAAAATTCAGTGGCGCTAGGCCCCATCGCTGCAGCCAATGTTCAGCTGGGGACCATTATTCACAGAAAGAGCGGACTGTTCACAACTGTATCCAGAATTTTGGGGTTGCTATCTGGACGAGTATGAATGTGGATGGGGAGACAGTCAATCACAGCTTGAATTTTGTGGAGCCGATCACGTGCACACACATGCAAAAATAGAAAGTTATTGTCAAAAAGTAAAACTCCACCCCCTTAGTGGCGGGTACAGGGTAACTGCACCATTACTACAGTCTCAACTTACACGGATGTGGTAGTTAGTTTATGGCCACGTGCCCTGCATAGACTCTTTCTCGCGTTTGTTAGAAGCCATGGATTGCTCGGGACTACGCAGTATGAAGACTGGTTCGTGCGGTTGTTAGAAGCAATCGTTCGGCGCTATCCAGTAAGAAGATGCATCACAAAGTAAAAGAAAATAAAGCATATATGTCTAGGCTCTTACTTGTATCAGTGTTTTTTGGTATTCCTGCGTGCTTACACAATAAGTGCGTGGCAAACCACTTCTACGCTAGACAGCGCCCACGTCATCTCGCAGTCTTGAATTTATTCAGAGGAACGAGTGATCCATTGAATACCCAGTGTGAAAACCAGGTGCGCACAAATCCGCGATCGGAAATGTGAGGGCAAGCAGTTAAAACGTGGTACCATTTCTACGCAGAGGAAAGAGAAGGAACCACGAGTGCTCTGTTGAAAGCCCAGTGCGAAAGTGAGGCACAGATTAATCAGTGCTCGGAAATGTGAGCACAAGCATGTAACGAGCCACGCCAATCCAATAAAGAGGGAAGAGGAGGAGGGCGTTCCATCGTTATTAAATTAGAAATTAGTCTAATAAACATGCCGTGTACAGTCGCAATTTTTTTGCAGCTTCAGCGCAACTTCAGTGACTGAGCGGCAGTCCCGATCTCAACTTAATCGAAAATGTTTAAGGAATGATAAAATTCAGGCTCTCGAGGCCCTCGGTGGAGCAGCAGGGCCCTCGGTAGAGCTGCTCCACCACGGTGGAGCAGCTCTGGATTGCCATACAACAAGAATGGGAGCTCCTGCGGGCGAGGAGCGAGGTGGTGAACGCACTCTACAATTTGCTGCCTGATCTATTCGCTCAGGCAGCAAATTGTACATTGGCAGCAAATTCTGCCATGCGCTCAGATGGATGGCGGAAGCACGCGCTTCTGGACTGCCATGCAGGGAGGTGGTACTTTGTACCGTGTAGTTTTTGTGTGTTATCAATGCTTTCATCATCATCATCTTCATCAGCCTGGTTACACCAACTGCAGGGCAACGGCCTCTCCCATACATCTCCAACAACCCCGGTCATGTACTAATTGTGACCATGTCGTCCCTGCAAACTTCTTAATCTCATCCGCCCACCTAACTTTCTGCCGCCCTCTGCTACACTTCCCTTCCCTTGGAATCCTGTCTGTAACCCTTATTGACAATCGGTTATCTTCCCTCCTCATTGAATTTCCTGCCCATGCCCATTTCTTTTTCTTGATTT